>NW_026781936.1:870000-925718 GCF_031769215.1 Ylistrum balloti | reverse complement strand
TTGCTAAAATAGACGACCAGTGTCAGTTATGAATCTCTGAACTATATCAAGAATAAATTTATTCATGTTTGCATCAAGTATAGGAGAACCTTTGAGAAATGTATCAATTGTAGAAGGTATAGAATCACTAAGGTCAGAAAGGGAATTAAAGAGGAGTTGTCTCTGGTTAGTAAAGAAGGGACAGTGGAAAAAGAAGTGGGTACAATGTTCAACTGGGTGGCCACAGTTACAGGCAGGGTTATCTTTAAGGTGGGAATTGAATAAATCAAAATTCAGATTACTTGCAGAGTTTCTTAGTTGACATAAAATTATGTTAGCTTTTCTTTGTCCTTTATATTCGAAAGTATCATTACAGTGGAAAGGAGGAATGGTAGCTTGCTGTGATAAAAAAAAATTATCGCATAAATAGAAGTTAATGAGGGATACAGACAAGATGGGCCATTCCATTCATTCATGAGTTTTGGAAAGAAGCTAGTGCTATATTGACAAGTTCTTGTATGGGGCACATCAAACAATCTATTGTGTCGAAGTGGATAAGGAGCAGTATTATTGTTTATAAAAGGTTGGATAGAATCAAATACATGAGGAGGGCATCTGTTATTTAAAATCTTAAAAAATGGATATTTTGATGTAAGTGTCTTCTTTTAGCTAAGGGTATTAATCCAGACTCATTATATAGAATTGTATGGCTGGTGCCCCGTCTTAGGCCAGTTATAATGTGAATTGCCTCTAATTGAACTGATTCTAAGATGTTGCATTCCCTTTCTGTGCAATTAGCCCAAACAATATCAGCATATTCTAAAATAGGACGAATAAGTGTAATATAAATTCAAGTGAATATTAATTCAAGTGACTTTCTGTCAATTTTATACTTTAACATTCTAAATACATTTATTCGTTTATAAGCTTTCTCATAGATAGAGTTTATGTGATTTGACCAATTAGCATGACTATTAAAAGTTAGACCAAGGTGCTTATGGAAGGTAACATTTTATATAACTGAATCATTAAAGTACAGATTTGGATGCAACATCTCCGAATCAACTCTCCTTGAAAAAAGTAGGGATTCTGTCTTGTCAGGATTAAAAATAATACCCCATCTATTGGCCCACCTAGAAATTTTTTGAAGATCATTATTGAGTATATTAGCCGCATCTTGTCTATCGCCCTCAATTAAGCCATATAAAGATGTGTCATCAGCAAATAATTCCACATTAGATAGTAAATCATCACCAATATCATTAATATATAACAAAAACAGATAAGGACCAAGAACTGAACCTTGTGGGACCCCAGCCTGTAATGTTTTCCAGTTGGACTTGTATCCATCCAAGACCACTCTCTGTCTCCTGTTAGTTAAATAAGATGAAAACCACTTTAACATGTTATTACTAATGCCATACTTTTTCAATTTAAAAATTAACCCATCATGCCAAACTCTATCGAACGCTTTGCTTATGTCGCAGAATATCATTCTTGCTTCTTTACCTTTATCCAAATGCTTAGTAATTTCATCATATATAATTAATAGTTGATTAACAGTGGAATCTTTAGGTAAGAACCCTGATTGATTTCTGGAAATAATGTTATGTCTTGAGAGATAATTGTAAAAATATTTAAAGACAATTTTCTCAAGGATTTTACTGAAGATGGGAGTAACAGAGATTGGCCTGTAGTTGGATGGATCACTTTTCCCTCCTTTCCCTTTATATATAGGTGTTACATGAGCATTTTTCCAGGAGGTAGGAAGTACACCTGCAGAGATAGATTTATTAAATATTATTGAAAGAGGTTTTATAAGGGATTGAGAAACACCTTTTATGAATTTGGGAGGGATGGAATCAGGACCTGCAGGTTTGCTAGTATTAAGAAGCTTAAGTTGGTCGATAATGTCCTGTTCAGTTATGTCGATTGAAGAGAAGTTAATAATTGGTGGGGGATAGTCAGGTGGTAAATCATCAACATTCTTGTCTGTTGTTGAAATAGATGTGAAGTAGTCATTGAAAGTCTCAGCTTTATCTAGAGGGTGTATTTTCAGATCACCATTAATAATAAGGGGAGATTCAGTATCACTTTTATTATGTAGATTCATAACTGATTTAGCAATTCGCCACCATTTTCCAGGAGGAATAGTTTTATTAATAAGAGAAGATTGTAATTTAGATAGATATTTATCTTTAGCTTCTCGGATTAAAGTAATGACTTGGTTTCGAATAGATTTGAATTTATTCCATGAGGCATGGGAGTTATTTTGTTTAGCTTTAGAATGATGACGACTTCTCTGTCTTATTTTCAGTCTAATTTCATTAGTCATCCATATTTTGTCATTCGGTCTAATAGTAACAGTCTTGTTAGGTACAAATTGGTCAATAGCTGATAAAATGTTGTTAGAAAGAACATAATTCATTTCATCAATATCACCAACTAAATGAGAATTTCAGTCAATAGAATTAAGAAATTCATTAGCTCCTTCATAATTAGTATTTTGGAAATATAAAAGGGTTTTTTTATATGCAAGTTTCTTAAAAGACTTAAAATTTAAAGTAGCAGTAATTGGCGAGTGGTCACTACAAGATGGAGGTAGTACAGAAGTACTGGAAACAAAGCTAACATTATTAGTAATAAGAATATCAAGTGAAGTTGAAGATTGAGGAGTAATCCTGGTAGGTTCAGTAACAGTATTTTAAAGTCCATATTTTAACAAGAGTCTATAAAAATGAGAGTTTGGACAAAGGTTTAACATATCTTGATTAATATCACCCACCAGAATTACTTCTCTTTGTAAGTCAAGTGCATCACTTAAGTTATTTTCAAGCTTTTCCTGTCTGGTCTGTAGATACAACCAATTAAAATAGGCTTATTATGAGTGGATACCTCAACCCAGAGTAATTCTAATTCATCAGACTCAAGATCAGTTCTTCGCTTGATATTAAGATTATTCTTAGAATAGATTATAGCACCACCACCATAGTTATTTCTGTCTTTTCTGAAAAGATTACCATAATTTACAAGTGATATATCATTGTCAGGAACAGAGTTATTGAGATGAGTTTCACTAATGCATAAGATGTCATAGTCAGAAAATTCTGCATTAAGGAGATGAGTCTTGTTTCTTAAACAACACACATTTATGCGACAGATAGAAATATTTTGGAAGATAGAGGTACTACAATTATCAGGGCCAGGGTTTGGGTGAATGTCACCACATAACATTAATAAGTTATATACATGTACCGACAATAAAAAAAGAACATTTAAAGAACAAAATGTCAGAGAATCATAAACGACACCGGGATGATTTACCAAGTCACTCGATGCTCCACTGGTACAGGAAGGCTCAATACATTTAGCCATTGTCAAAAATCATAATTGCGCTAGAATGGTGTGTAATCAGTGTAGAGCATCGAGTGACATGGATAAGGAGAATGTAAAGATGGTAATGCCGCAGTTGTAAATATCTGTTTATATTCTGAAAACATTGTAAAAACAAGAACAAATGGAAGAAAAACAACATAAGATGAATAGGAAAAATACCAAGATCAGTAGCATCGCAGGTCCATGCCGGGGGGGGGGGGGGGGGGGGGGGGGTATTCTATCAAAACATCTAGGTGACTGAGAATATAACCGGAAGTCCTGCATGCTTACCATTAGATAGGCAACGAGCGATTCAAACGGTTTGGGAAGAAGGGATTGAAAGCACCAGGAATATTGTCCATTGGTTCGAGAATCTACTGATATATTCGCTATAAGGGCTACGAGTTTGGGACAAGGCACGTGTTTTACATTAACTTGTGTCAAACTATTTACATCACTTAGTGGGATTTTAACAGTGAGGAGCGAGAAATAACAACATAAGACAAGAAAAGTGAGGTACTGTATGTTGGGGAGCGAATTATTTCTTTGTTCTTAATAGACATACAGTTAGGCCTATGAACAGGTGACGAATTAGAGTAGCAGACTAGTACTGACGATTGAACATGACTGTACGTTCATGCGTAGGGCAGCCATGAGAGAAGTTCGGTATACAGTGTACATGTATAGCCATCAGCCAATATGGTATTACATTTATAGTTGAATATGCATATATATATATATATATATATATAAATCTATATATACAGTCTTATGTTACACACAGACGTTGGGAGTTAGCGACAAAGTCACATCTATCGACTAATATGAATGGGGGCTGGGGGGGGGGGGGTCGGGGATTGGTACATGCTTCAGCTTACTAAACATAGCAATTGGGGAAACGACTGTTAATATAAATCGCCTCAATCAGATCTAGAACAAAAGCCGGATAGGCTGTAGGGAGATGTGAATGGTGGTAAACATTAAAAAAGTATGCGTACGCATGTTACGCTGAAATTAATTAGCCTTATACAGCACGTACGTAGTGAATCAAACACTAGCACACAGATGACCGTGACTGTCGTATCATACAATATATATATATATATATACACATACTTTGTTGTTTTATAAACAAAGAGTTCATGTAAGAAATAAAGTAAATTGAAAATTCAATGTCATTGTTTTTTGTTATCAATGGTAATATGTTTGATATATAGTGTATAAAACCACTGGTACAAGTACACATAGACAATTTACATGTACAATGAAATTCTTGCTTCAGTTAAAACTCCAGAACAATTACACTATTATATTTGTGGATATATAAGATATAAAATTATATCTGATAATTTTGATATGATGAAATATTCATGGTACTTATAGTATAGTATAAACGGTACTTAGTTGTGTGGGGTTTTTTTTTTATAGATATACACACATGCACATACCCGCATATAATAATATATAATATTGAGAGGCAGGCTGGGCGAAAATATTCAATAAGGCACAAAAATTGAATTATATGCTTATATATATTTGGGTGATTAATCTTATCATAAGTAATTAAAGGAAGAAGATATTGCATAAATTGTAGATAATGTGACATATGTACATTGAACTGGAGATATATACATACATATTTATTAATCATATAGGCGTATAAACTTATATATTAATTATATACAGTCCTTTATAGAGGTTCTGTTCACACAATACACAAATTGTTTAGTTGGAAAACTACTAAATAAATGCATTAACATAATTACATTAAGTTAGAGAGACACAATGAATGTATACGTAGAAAAGTTAGCTGCTGGAGCCACGACCTGATGCCAGTGTTCTTGGTCCATCACGCTGTGGAGGAGGGTCAGGGTAGGAAGATAACTCCTCTAACGATGTCACCTGGTGTTTGTCACCGCTGGTGCTGCGGATGACAATCCTGCCATCCTGAGTCCAGGCTCCAGATATGAGACCACGTCTCTTGAGGAAACGGGCCTTAGTGAGCACGACAGACCTGGCTTTGGTTAAGGCTTCATTGATGAAAAGTTTGGATGCAGGGTGAGACTTCTCTGGTGTAGATGATGATGGGCCACTAGGTTTGGGGAAGAGTGATAAACGTGCGTCATACACACTTGCCCTGGTCCTGTACGACAGGAAACGCACTATAATGTCCCTCGGATAAGATTTATTGGCAGGGCCTACACGGTGTGATCGACTTATGTCTGATTCAGTTATCATTATTCCGAGAGTGTCATTACAGGTATCTATGATGAGTTTGTCAGTATCCTCATGTTGGGACTCTGGGATACCCCTAAACTTAAGGCAGTTTCGGCGTGAGTACTGTTCCATATCATCTAATCGATGTTCTAGAAACTTAATTTGCTGGTGAAGGGCAGTAATACCAAGACTTGCAATGAGGGTATCTTTGAACAAAGAGTTCGACATCAATTGGGACACAACTTCCTGTACTATAATTGGGTCCCTTAGCTCACTGATAGCTTGGACTCCCTTTTTAACTTTACTCGAAAGTTCAACAGCTGACATTTTAATATCTGATCACTGCTCAATGCACTGAGACGTGCACGTATATTATATATCTGTATAAATGTATATATCACAACGGCGAGAGAATAACGAACAGGTATATGTAGACAAAGGAAATGGCCGGAGTTGTGGTCAGTGAATACAGTGGACAATATTCAAAAGTCAGATAGTGTCACATCAGCATATAATTATGGCTTAATATTCCTTCTTATGGATCGCATGCTACTTATCTTGGTAAAGAATGATAGTTCAGATCTTTTTGACGGGAGATCCATGGTAATAGAGAAAATTTTGGCCAACGGTCAGCGTACTTGTTTTGGTCACACCGGTGACGTCATCCCATAGGATTTTGTTCGATACTACTCTAAAATATTTTACATATCTATTCATGTTCTGAAGATATTTTATTTGTAGAAATTACATTTTCAGATCAAGCTCGATCGATTTACAATTCACAATTATTTTGCCATTAAGTGTGGGACAATATTTCGTCATAAACTTAGTATGTTGGAAACTGGTTAATACATTATTTTGATATCAGTCGTTCGTTATATGGTTAGAATATTTGAAATGAATAACAAACATTTTAAAATTTTCACATTCAAATTGTTTCCTCTCCTTTTCCGTCAAATGGTAAGTTTATGCAAACATGTATACTTTTTCTTTTTCCTTCAGGGCTGGGGAACCTCCCGATGCCATCTGTCAAAAACACGTATGTGAGTCGACGGAAGTATACATTGCCGCAAAACAGTTGGGTCTTTGTCGTAATATCACAAGATGACTAAGTTGTAATAACGAAATAACAAAGTCGTAATTATGAGATAGTTAAGTCGTCAATACGAGATAACGTAATCGGAATTACGAGAGAGTATGTCGTAAGTACTAGATAGCTATGTCGTAATTACGAGATGTTTAGTCGTAATTACGAGATGCTAAGTCGTAATTACGACTTTAAAAAAATTTAACTCATGAAAAAATTGGCACTAACCGGCTTCCGTAAAAAGGGAATGAAAAACATCAAACAAACTAATATGTAAAAGACAAATGCTAAAAAATCTTGAATGGTTATATCAGAAAAGATTAAAATGGTACGTCATAATCTATGATATAGACCAACATTTTTCAGATAACATAGAATTTTATAAATCTCAACAGTTTTAAAAATGGTCTTTAGATTGGTAACATTACGATAAAATTCTCAAGTAGACAGAAGGTCAATGTCTAATGGTTAAAAGCTCATCACATCCCATGCATCGATGATTATCCTTTCTGCAACATATATGAATGTGTAAGGTATGTATGGCCCATCTGACGACAAGCAAGGACAACTTCATCACGGTGGTTGTCTCCCTAACCTGGAGACCATTCACCTATGAAACGTTTTACGGTTTAAACAGTAAAATGAAGTTTAAAACAGGATGTGGTAGCGATAAAGCTGGCTGTGCGGACTGATTCCAGATTTGGTGGTTTAATGTGTAAACCAACTTAAATCAACTATTTAGTATTCTTGATAGAATATTGATTCAGCAGTTTTTACAACATTTAATTTTTGTGGTTCTGAGGGAAAATGACTGTTGTAGGATGTTGAAATTTCACTTTAGTATGTTATTAGTGTAGGTGACATTCCCGTTGTACTAATAAAACCAAGCGTAAACATTTATATTAGTTCACTTTACAATACTTCAAACCAGAAACACATGTTTCCCCCTTTTGCTCATTTTCCCTTAAAATACAAACCGATGTTGATTTTGATTAATGTTCAAAGTGAAACAACTCCTGTAAAATGGAAAAATTATATTTGTTTTATTGAACAAATAATCATCCATCATCTTTTCATACTAATGTTCTTTATTTAACAGATTAAATATTCAATACACCCCCGCCCTTGACAAAGGTTTCTTCAGATTCTGTATTTTCTGTTAATCATACACAAAATAAACCATTAAATAACTTCTTTTCAGAATCTGTGTTTAATATTATATGTTCACACATTAATCCATCTTGACCACATGTGTTTATTGTTATATGTTAACTCACTTTTCCATTCTATATCTATCCGCAGATCTGTGGTAATGTTCGTTAACACATTAAGCCATTAGATATCTTTCTACAGAATCTATGTTTTAATTATCTTTCTTCTGCATTTATGCTGTTTGCTGCTACGTGTAAATGAGATGATATCACAGATAACTGGTGACATTATCACTATGATAAGAATTACAATTCCTACATAACCTATTCTTGCTGCCGACAAACGATCGTCTTCGGCACACGTCTTTTGACGAATGTATGCAGACAGGGTTATTTTACTCAACGTTAGTCCTTGTTTAATTGTTTCCCCGTCAATTCGTCTTGTTTGGGAATTGTTCCAGTATGGCGTCATACAAACACAGCAATCTGAAATATTTTAATAAATGATATATAACTCAATTTCTAAAGGTGTAAAAGCTCTCAAAACAATCAAACTGTAACAAATTGTTATTCAGCAACTCTATTAAGTTCTGAACTGAACCAGTCAAAACCAACAAGAAAACACCAACTGGAGGGATTTGTCGTATCTTTACTTTACGTTTTTCTAATAATGACTCCAATTGATGTTTTAGGAACTGACAGTGAATATCGTCAGGTCCTGTTTTAGAGTCATGCGATTTTTCAACGATTATCGAAGTTCTGACATTGAGATGTTCCATTGGTTTTAATGATGCTTTACCGCTGATTCGTTTAAAAATATTCCGTAACTTTTTGATGAATGTATTGGCATTTGATATGAACAATAGAGTCAAACAATAAATTGATCGTATTAATACAGCTGTCTCGTCCTTCGAGGAATCCATAATGTTGCTAAGACCTTAAAGTTTGAAGTCTAGACTCAAAGTCTAGGAGGCGACTGAGGAAAAAATCCAAAGTAATAGAAAGAGAAATATAGATGAGATGCATTAGCCCCTTGATAAGCTTTTGTCTCTTTATTTTCATGAATGAAAACACGTTCATGCTTTCTAAACGACATTTGTTTTGTCATTATTCGTCCACTTAAATATCTATTTGATGCAAGTTATTTGGCAGCTTTTCAATAACAATTCCAAACTCTACAATAAAATAACGGTATACTAAGCAATTAGTATTTATGTGCAATTTCCTGTGGGGTTTGTTTATGGAAACATGCACTTATTATCTCCCGGAAACCTCCTAGTTATGAATTATTAATAATGCGTACGATCAAAATTTGAATATTTCTCTAGCTGTGACAGGTTGTGTGTTGTGACGATTGTGTCTAAGTAGGGGTACGTTTTGCTCTTACATTGTGGTAATGGACGGTCTAGTTTTGGTCAGCGTATTGCTCGCCACTGCAGGTAAGAACAAGGCTAAATGAACATAACAAAATATTCAGATTTTGAAAAAAATGTAGTCACTTCAAAACATTCTTTATAATTTGATTGCATTCACAGAATAACTCATGACTACTAAATTAATTGAAATTTTAATCGTTTTTACTTAGTGTAATGTAATTTGCAATGTTATAAGCATCATGTATTATCATGTATGTAAGCGACACACACAATTCGAAATACAGTTTCCGGTTTATTCGCCATGCTGTCTTGTCCAGTTATATTACATGGTGTCAGAACATCGGGCTCATCGCCTGCCGTACGTAAAAATATTTCCGTCTGATAGCATCCAATGTCTAATTGGGACGCCAGTTACATATTTAATGTGGTTATTTGACATTAACGCACATTCTGTTTTGTGAGACACGGAAATCAAAAGTCGGAACTCACGATGTCACATGTTCAATTCGATCAACCATGTTTTGATTGGGACGCGAAGGATTTATATCAGGAATACCAGCGTTTCAAGCAACATGTGGACTTTGTGTTCAAAGGTCCGTTGTCGAAAGCGGATGACAAGGACAAAACCGGATGGATTGGAATGTGGATAGGAAGACAAGGTCGCGAAGTTTACAAAACTTTTGACTGGGCGGAAGGTGAACAAGATAAACCCGAGGTAACTTTGAACAAGTTAGAAGCATATGTCAGGCCACGGAAAAACAAGCGTGTTGCGCGATTCAGACTGAAACAGAGGAAACAAGCGGAAGGTGAGTCGTTTGACAATTTTGTTAAAGACGTTCGCTTGATATTGATGGATTGTGATTATAGAGACCCGGATGACATTCTCATCGACACGATAATAGATGGTGTTTCAAATCGTAAAGTACAGGAGAAAATGTTCGATCAAGGGCAAACTATAACTCTCGATAAAGCTCTAGAAATTGGCAGACAGTTTGAAATGTCTCAGAAACAGCTCAAAATGATTCGTGGTGAGGAACCAGTGAACAGTGTTGGGTTTAAAAACAAACAAAAACACAAGCCTGTACACAGTAAACCTAAAGTGAAAGTAGCGTCAAAATCCGAGTTTGCGGGGAAATCCAAAAAGTTTATCAGTGGTGACAAGTGTACAAGATGTGCGCGTGACGTCACAACCGGACACAAAAATGGTGTATGTCCAGCGATAGGAAGCACCTGTAATTACTGTCGTGGACGTGATCACTGGAAAGTCGCATGTCGCAAGAGACTTAAATCTGAACTCTCTCATGTTAATACACTGCAGAATAGTGCTGAAAATAATGTGACGTCCGACAGCTATGATACAGATACTGATGAACTTTTCCAGATTTATAGCCATCAGTGTACTGATAGCGGTGTAGATGACAAGTGGCTAGTTGACATTAGCATTGGCTGTAAAACGCTAAAATGCAGGATCGACACGGGAGCTAGATGTTGTATTCTGGTGAAATCGGAATATGACCGGATCGGAGTGCACGGAAACGTCAGAAACTCGACGAAAGTACTTAAGTCGTACACGAATCACAAAATACGACCACTCAAAACTGTTACTTTACCAGTGACTTGTAAAGGTAAAGACGTTGAAACAGATTTTGAAATCGTTGATCTAGAACAAGAGAACGTAATTAGCGGTAAAGTCGCCGAGCAACTTGGTCTGATTGAAAGAATCGCAAACGTCAATTGGGAGAAACAGTTTGATGAGTTTCCTGAAATCATTAAAACTACCGGTACGCTGCCTGGGGAGTATACCATTAAGGTCGACCCTGACGTCAAAGGTGTCGTACACCCTGTTAGAAGGCAACCAGCATCCTTGAAACCGCAAATTATCGCAAAACTCAAGGAAATGGAGGAAGATGGGTTTATTAAGCGTGTTGACCACCCAACAGAGTGGGTAAGCTCGATGGTAGTTTCGTTGCGTAAAAACAAAGTTCGCATCTGCATTGACCCGAGCGACCTTAATAAGGCTATCAAACGAGAGCATCATCCCATGAAAACGATGGATGACGCTTTAGCTAATATTCCTAATGCCACAGTGTTCTCCGTGCTGGATGCAAAATCCGGATTCTTACAGATCAAACTTGAGGAAAAATCTTCATACCTGACAACATTTAATACACCTATAGGAAGGTTCAGGTGGTTACGCTTACCGTTTGGATTAAAGTGTAGTCCAGAAATATTCCAACGTATCATGGACGAAATGTTGGAAGGCATCGAGGGTGCCATCGCAGTCATGGATGATATTCTAGTCGCCGGAACTGACATTCAACATCATGACCGCATATTACGTGAAGTAGTTGAACGCGCTTCAAGCTACAATCTCAAGCTAAACTTTGACAAGTGTCGTGTGCGCAAAACGCGTGTGTCATACGTTGGTCACATACTGACTGACAAAGGTGTCGAAGCCGACCCCGAGAAGGTGAGAGCGATTACGGATATGCCGGCTCCCTGTGACAAGGAAGGAGTCAGGAGATTCCTAGGTCTAGTGCAGTATTTAGCTAAGTTCTTACCAAATCTAAGTCAAGTCGACGCACCGTTGCGCATACTGTTGAAATCGAACATTGAATTCACGTGGGGTCCGGAGCAAGAACGCAGCTTCAAAGCTCTTAAACATTTGTGCACATCGTCACCAGTTCTCGCATTTTATGACGTGAACAAACCAGTTCAAATACAGTGTGATGCGTCGAAAGACGGACTAGGTGCAATCTTGATACAGAATGGTCAAGCCATCGCATTCTCGTCCCGTTCACTTACGGACACTGAGCAACGTTATGCTCAAATAGAGAAAGAACTTCTATCGATAGTCCATGCTGCCACAAAATTCCACTGCTACATATTTGGGAAAACGGTAACCGTGTACAATGACCACAAACCGTTGGAACAGATATTCCGAAAACCTCTATTATCTGCCCCGATGAGGTTACAACGCATGTTAATGAGACTCCAATGGTACGATTTGGACGTGAAGTACATGCCCGGGAAGGACCTAATAGTCGCTGACGCTCTCTCCCGAGCATATCTGCCTGATAACAAGACAGAAATCAACCTGAAAGGTGTTAGTTCTTTGGACTTTGTGTCAGTTAGCAAGGACAAATACGTGGAAATTGTACAGTGCACAAAGGCGGAACTACAACCCCTACATGAAATTATTGTTGACGGATGGCCCGACTCGCGAACAGAGACTCCTACTGCTGTCAAACCGTATTGGGATTCGCGTGATCAACTGTCAATATCTGATGGAATTATCTTCAAAGGAATGAGGATTGTTATTCCACCTAGTTTGCGTTCGTACATGCTCGATCTAATTCACGAATCGCATCTTGGGATCGTTAAGTGCAAACAGCGTGCAAGAGAAGTCATGTACTGGCCGGGTATGAGTGCTGAAATCGAGGTGATGATTCAGAACTGTGGAAAGTGTGCTGAGATTCAAAATAAACAACCCGCAGAACCTCTGAAACCGTCCGTTACGCCTGATCTACCATACAGTGAAGTTGGGAGTGATTTATTCCACTTTGAAGGAAAGAACTATATCATTCTAGTGGATTATTATTCAAAGTACGTCGACGTCGAGGAATTACCCGACGCGACTGCCTCTGCTACAATTCGTGCTATGAAACGAGTGTTTGCGTGCCACGGTATCCCGAAATTACTTCGTTCAGACAACGGCCCAAACTTCACATCAGCTGACTTCAAAACATTCTGTGCTGACTATGGAATCGAACACATAACATCCAGTCCCCATTTTCAGAGTTCAAATGGTGAGGCTGAACGTGCTATACAGACAGTGAAGCGCATCTGGCGTAAAGCTGATGATCGTTATCTAGCGCTTCTGGACTATAGAACCACACCACTTAATGGAATAAATCTATCACCGTCACAGATACTCATGAGCAGGAGACCGAGAAATAAATTACCTGCTAAACGCGAGATCCTTGAACCGTCTATGAACAATCGCCGCGAAATAAAACGTCACTTCACGGAAGCGAAACAAAAGCAAAAACTTTATTATAATTTGCACAACAAAGTCAAAGAGTTGTCTCCCTTGGTAAAACAAGAACCAGTGCGAATGGCTCCGTTACCTGGAACAAAACTATGGAAGCCTGCAACTGTTATAGAACATTCTGTGCGTCCGAGATCATACATAGTGAAATCTAATGATCAACTGTACCGTAGAAATCGTAAACACTTGAGACGGTCTACCGATCATGCAAATGAGTCGCTACGATACAACATTACCGAGGAAAGTGATCATGACTTTATGAACTTGGACACTTCCACTCAAAGCAAACAATCAAACTTGCCACCCTCCGAACTGACTGTCGCTTCGCCGCAAAAACATTCTGTTATACCTAAAAGCGAACCGAGTGTAGTCGATATACCTGTCACGAGGTCAGGAAGAAGGATCAAACCGCCTGTGAAATTGGACTTGTGATGTGTTAACAATTCCCTGTGGAATTAACCATTCTATGGACTGTTAAAGTTTCTATTGTGAAATTTATTTTGTATCCAGTTACAGCGCGAGGACAGTGCTAATGATAATTTTGAAAGTGTTGTTTCTTTCTGTTCGTATTAATTCTAATAACAAGACTGTACTAAAGAAGGACTGAGAAAAAAAAAAAAAAAAAGAAACTTCAAAGTTTTTATTTCAAGTTTCAGCAACAATATCCTTTAAATCTTCTTTGATTAAGCAAAGGGAGATGTAATGTAATTTGCAATGTTATAAGCATCATGTATTATCATGTATGTAAGCGACACACACAATTCGAAATACAGTTTCCGGTTTATTCGCCATGCTGTCTTGTCCAGTTATATTACAGCTGGTAATTGGGAAAGTGTATAAGAGTGTTTTCTTTGCTTGGGCCTAACCAGAGTTCAGAAATAGCAATGACTTCAAAATGCAAATAATTTACTAGTACACTTTCGATCTGGCTCCGAGAGTAAACTTCTAGCATATGGCATATGGAGATATTACCTGAAATAGGACCAGGGGTAGGATGGATAGAGCAAGAGAAATATAATTGTATAGATGATACAGACAGGTTTAACATGATAGGCTGGACGTTTTGGAACAGAACACTTATATTAAAGAACCTTGGAACTGAGGTAAGTATTTTGATTACTAGAACATTTGCATAGGAAATAAAAAGTATGTACATTCCAAATGCCTGTAGTATAATGATATAATGGCAAATATCGTTAATGTAATATTATGGGATAGCAGAGAGTGAAATGTAATGGGGAGGGGGTGAAATTGAGAGAGAGAGAGAGAGAGAGAGAGAGAGAGAGAGAGAGAGAGAGAGAGAGAGAGAGAGAGAGAGAGAGAGAGGAGGGGGAGGGGGAGGGGAGGGGAGGGGGATTACCGCACAAACGAAAAATAGAAAAGATAATACTGTATTCTGAATCGGATACAAAAATTCATAGCGTTAATAATGGAGCTTTTACCAGACAAAATCAACTCCTAATTGCATCACATTCGGAACTGAAATCTCCAAGGCATCAGGTTGAATGTAGATAACTGCTTAACATACAACTCATAATGTAGATTACTAATAGGTATACTTGTCAGATGCATCCATGTACGTTACTATTAGACATACCAAGGCATCAATGTAGATTACCACTAGACATAAATGTCAAAGATATCAATGTAGATTACCACTAGACATAAATGTCAAAGGTATCAATGTAGATTACCACTAGACATAAATGTCAAAGGTATCAATGTAGATTACCACTAGACATAAATGTCAAAGATATCAATGTAGATTACCACTAGACATAAATGTCAAAGGCATCAATGTAGATTACCACTAGACATAAATGTCAAAGGTATCAATGTAGATTACCACTAGACATAAATGTCAAAGATATCAATGTAGATTACCACTAGACATAAATGTCAAAGATATCAATGTAGATTACCACTAGACATAAATGTCAAAGGCATCAATGTAGATTACCACTAGACATAAATGTCAAAGGCATCAATGTAGATTACCACTAGACATAAATGTCAAAGGCATCAATGTAGATTACCACTAGACATAAATGTCAAAGGCATCAATGTAGATTACCACTAGACATAAATGTCAAAGGTATCAATGTAGATTACCAAGACGTTACATGTCAGGGCATCACTATATATTACTGATAGACATACATCTCAACAGCATCCATGTAGGTTACTACTATATATACAGTTTTACCTCGAATGTCGGAGGCAAAAATTTCAGTGTTCCATGCCCACGCATTGCTTACGGTAGGGTGATCACGTGCAGTCCTTAGTAGGTTTTCATTTGTAAAAGTAAACATTTGGTAAGTTTCATTTGTATTATTATCATATACTATGAGAACGCGGGTCAAAAAGTAATATAAACTGGAAGATAGGTCAGAATATATTTGACCCACGTAACTTCACTTGGTTCAAGATCCGAGGTGTGTGGTTCGACGCACACTACCAATGGCGGTTTGTGTTTCTTATGAAGCGGACAGGTATGTGCTCACGTAGTTGTGTTCATTGATATAACTAACTTAATGGTTCTAGGTGATATGTAAAGGACCTCCCGTATGTTGTTCAGTAAAGTAACTGTCCGCCATTTAAGGCGATCCCGCATCAAAATGACCTTGGTTGTTCATCGGGTGATGAACCCATCAAACAAATAACAAAGTAACACAAACCGGCTTTATAGCATATTGCTTAAGCGTAAAAATGAAGTAAACTATTTGGAAAAAGTGGTCTAACAGGCTTAAAATATTGTAGATCATATTTGCAATGCTTATCTTGTTATTGTTATAGAATAAGATTACCGTGAATCATTTAAATTTCATGCTTTATTTCGCGAACTTACACCTGCCTCTTTATTCGCGAATACATGATTTCGCTCACGCTGGTCTGGAAATGACCAGAAAGATGAGCTATCAGAGGTATTGGCTCTGGGAAGCTCTTTATCGACAACTGATAGCGTCATATTGGCCACCATTTTGTTCATGAGAGTTATGTGACTATACCGTCAATATAATTCGCGACTTGTTCTCTTCGCGTATTAACGCGACAATAAACGCAAAATATAAATGATTTACAGTAGATTATTCGAAGAGATAAACGCGACTTTTGTTAATAAAAGATGAATAGGGAACCTTTACATAGTTAAGTTATCCTCTTTCAAAACATGTTTGTTATTTTGATTCTGTCTAATACTGCATTTGAAATATCACTTACATGTAAATCTCATTGGATAATCCGCTTTTAAAATGTATTGACACATTCGAAAATAATATAAAAACGGGATCATACACTGTCACGCACAATGTTCATGTACTAGATAAAAGTTAGAACTTGATATATCTACCTTGGTATACTAAACAAACTGTGGATACTGCTAAAGATACACCGGCAACTGTATGGAATATCACACAAGGGTTTCTCCTTCCAAATCTAAAAAAAGAAAAAAAATTGGATTACATTATAATGTACAATGAATATCATATTAACTTTCTCGAATTATGGTGAACTTTAAGTCCCTGAGGTTTGTCGTTACCCGCATGCTACGTTTAAATTCATTCGAAAAGTAGATCGGTTTATAATATAAAATGTCCTTGACGCTGTTCTAAAATTATTTGACATATGAATTTACGAAATTTATTCATGGGGGTGCTGATGTATCTCCAGAAAAGTTAAAAATTAAAATATACAAAGGCACATATAACCTATCATACATCAATGTGTATATATATATATATATACCATGCTAAACTTCATCACATTTTAAAACAAATTACGTTAGACTCGCAATAAAACACAGTAAAAAAAGTCATGTAAAAAAAAAAAAAAAAAAAAATATATATTTTGAAATTTCCAAAAATAATTAATTTTATGAATATCAAGAATTGGTTTATTTTCAGGATACAAATTTTTACAGAAATGCAATGTAACACCTTAATAGGAGTGACTCATTCACCTTTTAATGAAATACCATTGAGTGGCGGCAGCTGGGTACTCCACAAGCCCCATCAGGAAGAAGTTGACGAAGCGATCCCCAGAGAGAGACATTGAACTCAGATATAACGCATAATACACAAGACTGTCCGTTGTCCTAAAAAAGATAGTTGTGCACTGCGGATTGAATATCACTTCATATTTTGTTTTAAACCCTAAAACCAGCAGGGATCATCTAAGAACCATTCAGAACTTACTTTAATTTATCTTCAATTTATCAGATATACATAGAAATGACAAAACTGATTGAATAAAAGGGCTTTTGCACCTCCCCACTTAAATTTTCAATTTGTTTCATTCAATTTTGAATTTCCTCGTGACGTTACCTCATCGGTTTCACAATTATGCCTTTATCGTCACTAACGAGTTCTATTGCGACGAAACAGCTGTCTGATACAGTTTATATTTCTAAATTAGTACAGAAATATACTATTCAATTATTTCGTACGTGTATGATGTTTGGGAAATATTCACGAATACTTTTCAAATGAATGGGTTATAGAATGACTTATTTCCTTCAGTTAAACTATAGAATATAGTTACAGTTGTTACAGATATCCATCATATACTTTTGGGTACAAATGTAACGTACTTTTACAAAGTATTGATAATTGTTTTGTGATTTTGATAAAGGAACAATATAAACTTAAATTGTCAGTTTTCCATACGCACTAACAAATAATAAATGATAAGACTCAGGTCTTGGTCTTGAGATCAGAAAAAAAAAAACGTCTCTCGAATCTAATTTTGACATTGATTCCGATTCAAGCTAAACTTGAGTTACTTAATCAGCGAACCAGCATTAATATTTTGCATGATTTTCACACATAGTGTTTAAGAATTCTCACCATGTATACCAAATAATGAGAGAGTTGAGTAGAATCCTCTTGTGTTTGAATATAGTAAATGCATTGTATTTCTCCGGTTTTGTGGGTTTTAAATCGTCTTTAGAATTGTTTTGCATGCATGCCTCCGACGTCGGCGTTGTTACTGTAGGTGTGATATTGTTTGACAGAAACGTCTCCATTTCTTTCGCCTTGGTGGAAGCCGCTTTAATCACAGAATTAAAGTCTTTTCCGTTCATTCGAGCAGCCATCCTGATAATCTTCTCAGCTTGGTCTTTCTTGTTGTTTGCAAGAAGCCATCTAAGCGATTCTTCAAGAAACCTATTTATAAGTAGATGCAGTTTCTAAATGATCGCATTGATAAAAAAAATCTAATTCAAAATAATTTATTCTAATATTGTTAAGAAAGATAACAATATCGGGATGTCAAATACAATACAATACAATATACCAGTTCTACAATGTATTTAAATAAGAAGTTGTTTAATAACAAAAAAAAAAAAAAAACCAATGAATCTCGTCTTCAAAGAAAACATTTCTTGACACGCCACGGTGCAATAGGTATTAAAGACAGATGTAAACATACCAATATTCAAGAAGGCTGTAAGCAGATCCAACGGCAAACGCAATTTGCATAGAGCGCCATGACATATTCCGGAAGGCGTAAGCAATAGGTGTGACAAGGAGGCATCCTGTGGTCCAAAATAATAAATCAGCAGTATCCCACAAGTATCTGGAATTCACTGGTAGAGTCTCCATTGCCGCGACAGCAACTGTTAAACCAGTACCCTAGAACAACAGGCATGATAAACTATTGAACAAAATGCAATTGCATGAGTTTATCATGAAGAATGCTAATAGACACCTAGCATTTAGGAAATAATCTATCATTGCGAAATGGAAATCGCAGTATTTGCTTACAAAAGTTACTGCTTTATTTTGTATCGGTAAGATACTTGACTTTTGTTACACTAACGTTTATTTTCATGTCTTTAAACGTCCGTCTGGGCAGAAATATCATCCAAGGAAAGAAATCAGACAACAAAGTAAAGTCAGGCAAAAACAAAGTTGTTAGAAAGAATATAAAGAAGATTCATCATCTTTACAAATTCAAAAACATATATAATCAAACCTTGCTATCTCGAACTCGTTTAACTCGAAGATCCAATATTATTTTTAACTTTTCGTCAGTCCCTGCCTTACTTTGCACAAAATATTCGAAATCATTTAAATCGGTTATCTCGAAGTTTTTCCATAGTCCCGACTAGTTCGAGGTACCGAGGTCCGACTGCAGATACATTTTTAATAGTATGGCATTTATAAAATTGAGCAATTTGTCAAAATTACCGCCTGGAAAACTCCTAATAAAAACCGCAAGGCCGTAAAGACAGCAGGACTTGGAGACCATGCAGTACACAATGACACTGTAAACATGGCAATATGACAAAGTATATGAACAGGTTTCCGTCCGTACATGTCTGCCAAGGTGGTGAATATCACTGCTCCTATTCCTTGCCCAAGAATCACTAAAGATTGGGCTAGCTCTGCTTTCTCTCCTCCATCGCAAAACAAATTCCACTTTAAAGAAAAAAAACAACAAACAATTATTTATAACGTTACTTCATTGTGACTTATCCATGTCACTTGGATACTTTAAGTCATATTACCGTGTGATGAGTGAAAGAAATAATCATTGCGACAGGTTATGTTATTTTTCAAAACTTACGTAACGTTTTGTAAAATATGGTTAATATCTGTGAAGATTTAACTTGACATATAGTCAAGCTTGTCCAGAGAATGAAAATTTCCCTTTAGTCATGCATGTGGTACGGTAATAGTGTAGAGATCAGGAAGATCAGACGTTAAAAAAATCTAGAAGGTTGTTTGGTAGAATGTTTCACTTTTGGTGTAATCGGTTAAATAAAAAGAACATGGTTTTTAAACAGATAACATTAAGAATGATAGATAGCAAACGAAGTTACAGGTTTGGTGGAATAAGATGTGCCATTGTTAAATAGATATTTCGTTTTTTGAGAATCTAATATCATGTAAGAAGGGCTTTCTAGAATAATTAATTGTCACTTCTACAGAAACAATACCAGTTGAACAACATATTGTGTATATAGATTTGAATGGAAAGTAATCATTACAAGTAGGAAAGAATTTCAACAGTATCTCAAGGGCTGGTTAAATGTTCAGACAATTAGATATTGTAAAGTTTACATAAGTCTATGTATAAAGATAGCGTTCTAAAATTACTGATGGTGCGTTGTTATTGCTCCACATGAGCTTCCATAAGTACTTTCGGTATTTTTCAATTCAAATGTAACGAAAGAAGTTTTAATTTAGTTTGTTTCATTTTGCATCCCATAAACCAAATGTTATATCCTGTAAAAGACATTCTACATAACTTACTTCCGTTACTATGGAAACATCATCCGGCTCGTCATACGTGTATCCCGATACACAGTCGGTACTTGTTATGAGTGTGGAGTTGAAATCCGTATCATTGCTAAACACATCTATAGTACATTTGTTGTAAACGAATCGATATGTAGAGTTGTTTTGATCTTCATGAGGAAATATGTCGCTGGCTGTTGTCACATTGCACTCGAATGGAGGACGATAGGCTTTAAAATGTAATAATAAAATAACAATACATTAATTGATGTAAACATACGCATAAAATCAGCATATTCGGAATGGAAAAAAGTATAGAAGTGTGTTAGGAAATCAGCCTTACTAGCAGCCACAGGAAACAATTTCTTATAGAGATGTTAGTTGTCTCTCAGCGGTACAGTATATTTGTTATTTCTGTTGTGTGTCACTCTCATTCGCGCAACTCATTACATATATATATATATATATATATAAACCGCAGTCGCTACCAGAGGAAATCAATGGTTTTACACTATCAGGTCAAATCATGCATGTTAGTATTATCTATATATAAGAAATGACCTGAAGATGATTCTAAAATGTAAAATAAAGAATGAGAAAAAAATCTTGACATTTCAAAATATGTTGTTTTCATTAGAAGAGAAAAAAAGTCCTTACTTAAAAACACTATTGAAATGATGTGCAACGCTTCAGGTATAACAGAAAATAGGCACAGGAATATCTGTCCTCTCTGGTATCTACCCCATGTTCCCAGGAATTTCCAAATCTCATCAACGTCAAGTGGACCGTCCATTGCTTTAATATAATTCGCCGTACAAAACGTCTTTTACAGTGATGATACGAAGATGAATGGTGATTCTAGTGTGATCACGTGATTTTCTGAGTATGATATTGAATAAATCAATAAAGATTTAAATTAAGTTAATATGTAATACTGATACAATATTACCGCGATATAGATATTTTTTATCAGGGCGGTACGTGCGGTTACATAAGATTTTAGTCATTTGTATGTCTCATGTTTAAGTGTTGCTCTCCCTATTCCCATTTGAAAACGTGACATTGACGTCCATGTCTTCTTCTTGTACTTTTTCCGTCTCTATATAAGGCTTTTCTCATTATGGCATTTAAATTATGATTACAAATATTTTTTTATGTCTAGCTGAACAAAATGTTGAATAATTTAATTAAGTTATATATTAACTTTTAAACGACAAGCTTATCATGCCATGTTACAACTTGTTTCTTGGTAAGGCCTTTTCTACCTGTTTCGTTGAAGGCCTTTTCCACCTGTTTTGATGAAATCATTTTCAATTGTTTTGATTAAGGTATTTTCTGTCTGTTTTTCTGGAGAGCATTTCTACTTATGTTACAACTTGTTTCTTGGTAAGGCCTTTTCTACCTGTTTCGATGAAGGCCTTTTCCACCTGTTTTGATGAAATCATTTTCAATTGTTTTGATTAAGGTATTTTCTGTCTGTTTTTCTGGAGAGCATTTCTACTTATGTATTCGCTTTGATGAGGGTCTTTCCAACCTGTTTTGATGGAGGCATTTCAGTACCAGTCAAAAGATGATCACGTTATTTTATAGATATGGTATTGAATAAATTGACGAAGATTTAAATTAAGTTAATATGTAATACTGATACAATAATACTGCGATATAGATATTTCTTATCAGGGCGGTACGTGCGGTTACATTAGAAATAACAAAAAGTGTACTATCACGGGACGTTGTCTCTAATGTAACATTTAAACTGTATAACATATCAATACGGACTAGATTTTAGTTATTTGTTCTCCGTGGTTTAATAATGTCTTTTTCTACCGGTTTTGATAATTTTTTGGTCAAAGCCCTTCAGATATGTAGGACAATTTACCACTATGAGTTGTGCAACAGTTTATCCTCCTTCTAAACTTCTCTTGAATTCTCAATTAAAATTTGATCGTTCTTCGGATATCATATTCACGACTTACTTGCAGTATAAATTGCAACAATGTACATGTATCGCTGTTCACCCAAGAAAGAAATGTATGATAGCGTATTTAGTATAAAATGCATTTGATATCAAAACTTTAATGAAAGGATGATAAAAACAAAACCTTTCTTATACTTCATCTTTGTGTGTTTACACATATTTTACTTTAAAACTGGCATTGTCTATATATCATGGTTAAAAAAACATGTCATTTGACAATAATTCTGGGGTCGGTTTTAACATTCAGAATTATACATACATTTCTTTTTATATTGAAGAAAATGTCTCTAAGTATCTACACGAAAATTGCATACTAAGAGAAAACATAAATGTTAATATCTGAGTAATATTCTCCTCAAGAAGAAACATTCTTCATTTAAGTGTTTTATTTATTTATTTTTTTTTATTATTTTGTTTTTCAAGATTTTACAAAGGTATGCAACACACGATATATACTAGACTCACATACACATACACACCCTGGCACACATCACACTACACCCATGTACACTCACTCAAAACATGCACTCATTATTTCCTACTCTTTCCTCTTTGCTGGCATGACATACAATGTACTACTGTGTTTCATTCACAAGCCCCAATAAGAATACAAACTCAATGACTGCTATCATCATCATCATCATCATCATCATCATCATCATCATCATCATCATCATCATCACATAGTTATCATCATGATCATCGTATCATCATCACTTCATTATCATGATCATCACCATATCATCATTATCATCATCATCATCATCATCATCATCACTATCATATCATCATCAGCAGTAACACATATTCAGCATCGTAATCATCATATCATCATCACCACTTCATCATCAACCTTTCATCCTCATTATCGCATCATACACTCATCAACAACAGAGCTGTTTATTATTATTAATGTTTTGCCTCATCATCATCTATTCACACCTAATCCCCAAACTTTATTCAAAATTATATGTTTTCAATAGTGTAATCCCAAACCAGAAGTGCAAGCATGGATTGGGAGAAGCGAGATACGCCCCACATAACAGCCTTTCCATGTTGCAACTTCTGCTTGTTTGAAACAAAGTGTAATTCGCAATAAAAAAAACCATAAAAGAAAAAAAAAAGAAAAAAAAACCTTTGTAAATAATTGAGGTGTGAATAGCTGGTGATGATTCTTTGTTATCTGCCCTTGTTGTCAAAGATTACACAGAGCATAGTACAGCCAGACTAAATGATAGCATAGAGGAAATATCAATAATTAACATTATACATAGATTGCTCTCTCTCACTGAATCATTCTCTACAATTACAGAAACAGACAAAGTTATGAAAACAGAAATAGGAAGATAAGGGATGGGGAGGAGGGAATGACATAAGAAGTCCATGGGATGTTGAAACAATGTTTTGCTAAAGACAGTTAAACAAAGATATGACAGCACTGTCAAGGATAAAAAGTATTATAATTATTTAAATATTCAATTGGATAAGGTTTTCCCATTTTTTCCAATCATTTGTGAAATTTTGTTTGTAAGACGTGTTTTTGCTATTTGAAATATATTTTTGAATAGAATAGTGATTTTGTGTAATCTTTACAATGGCGTTGATATTGAGAGTAGCATGGAGGCATCTTGTTTTATATATATAATGTTTAATCATAAGAATTACTTCATTGTCAACTCTAAAGCTAGGGCTATTGTTCCTTTTAATTCCAAGTATAAAAGACGGTTTGTTGACTGAGAATGGTATTAATAAAGAATCTGTTAGTGTTTCAAATGATTTTAAAAATGTTTTGCACTTCCTGACATTCCCAAAGGAGATGAGTGATCGATTCTCTTTCTGAGTTGCATAGATTACAAAGTGGACTGGACACAAGTTTTGCCTTAAAAAGCCTACTATTAGTTGTCAGAATGTGATGAGAGATCCTATACTGGAGCCATTGAAGTTTGGTATTTTTTGTAATTTGAAATGGCATTTTGTAGAAATTTTCCCAATCACTATTTGTTAAATCAAACTGCTCTCCCCATTTAGCTTTACCAGTTGGCTCTGTCCGAGTTGTATTTAAGATATTATAAAATATTTTTGAACCTTTTAAATGCTCGAAAAAACATCTTTATATATAATGGTATTACAGGCCGTTGAAAGTCATTCTTCACAGGTGGATCATCTCTTAGGAATTTTTTAACTGCAGAAATGATACCTTGATAGTTCAAAAAGTTAGTTGTCACATTGTATATTCTCTGAAAGTCTTGAAAACTAAGAAAATTATTAGTATTACCAGCTTCTAGTAAGTCTGCTATTGTTCTTATCCCTTTTCTATACCATTGCTTATAAAAAAATGATTTTCCAGATAGAGTGATATTTCTATTAAACCATATAGGTATTCCAAAACTGATTTTTCCTTTCCTGTACACATTTCAATTGTTGTTTGTAGTTTGTACCATACTCTGAAAACATCTTTACAAAATTTTTTTTTGATTTCGTTTTTGCAGTTTTGTATATACTCACCTCCAATATTCAGTAGGATGTCAATGTTTACATTAGTCTGTAGTATTGCAGACCATTTACCTGCTCTATGACAAAGTCTCCTTACCCAACTTAGTTTTAATGCATCTGCAAAAGCTCTTATATTTATCATTTTTAAACCACCATTTCTAAGGTCTTGCATCACTTCATTTCTCTTGATTTTGTCTATTTTACTACTCCACAAAAATTCAAATATGATAGATTCGATTGTCTTAAATGTTTTTTCATCAGGATTCGGTAAAGCTATAAAGAGGTGGTTGAGCTGAGAAATTAAAAGGGATTTTATTATGTGTATTTTACCTATTGGTGTAAGATTTCTTCTTTTCCATGTATTTATAAGTGCTTTTAGCTTTACTATTTTCTTGTCATAATTAATTTTTGGCATAGCATGAAGATTGACATCAAATTCTACTCCTAGAAGAGTAAACCGCTCTTGCCCCCATTGTAGATTCAAATCTGGTAAAAAAGTATCTTCACTATACTTCTTAGACCCTATCCATATAATCTGGGTCTTATCAATGTTTACTTTAAGACCTGGAATGCTAGCATATGTATTAAGTTCTTTTAAAGATACCGATAATGATGGTTCAGATCCATCAAGTGTGAAAAAAGTGTCATCGGCGTATTGAGATAGCAAAATAGGAAGCTCACCTGCTTTGATGCCTTTAATTCTATGGTTATTTCTAATTCTAATCGCTAGAACTTCAGCACAGAGGATGAAAATATAGGGTGCGAGCGGATCGCCTCGTCTACAGCCCCTTCTAATATCAAAGAAAGCAGATAAGTTACCTCCCTGGTTAATTGAAGCTGATACATTTTTATGTAGCGTTTTAAACCTTACAATAATATCATTTTTGAATCTAAAATAGATTAAAACCTTTTCAATAAACTTCCAAGAGACAGAGTCAAACGCTTTTTCAAAGTCTACCATTAAAATCATACCTGGTACATCATTTTCTTCTGCATAATGCATTAAATCATATAGTAGTCTAGTGTTTTCTCCTATATAGCGTCCCAATATAAAACCAGTTTGATCCATATTAATTAGCTTGTCTAAAACTGACTTAATTCTATTAGAAATAATCCCTGTTGCTATTTTGTATGTAACATTTAATAAGGATATTGGACGACAGTTTTTAATAAAATGTCTAGGCTTATTCTCTTTAGGAAGGCAGGTGATCACTGCTTGTCTCTGAGTAACTGAAAGTTCTCTATGTGAATACCCATAATTTAAAGACCTGACAACATAAACACCTATCTTATTTCAAAAAATTAAAAAAAAAAAAAAAAAAAAATGAACCCATCTGACCCAGGACTTTTGTTGTTTTTCATATTCTTTAAACATTTACTGGCTTCTTCTAATATGATTAAACCTTCTAAATTTTCAGCTTCTGTTTCAGAGAGTTTAGGAATACTGTTAAAATTTAGATATTCATTTAAATTGATGTCTGTAATATTTCCTTCTTTATATAGATTCTCATAAAACAATTTTACTGTTTCTAAAATCTCTTCCTGTTTTATAATTATGTCTCCTTCATCTGTCTGAACTTTCGGAATTATTTTTGATGAAAAGTTTCTATTTTCTAATCCAAAAAAATAGCTTGTTGGTTTTTCCCCTTCCTCTATCCATTGTGCTCTAGATATCACTAAACTGCCTTTCATTCGAAGTATTCTAATCTGCTCTAATTCTCTTTTCTTAGATTCTATCTGGTTTATATCAATATTATCATCATTTTCTAAAACCTGTATGCTATCTTTTAATTCATTTTCTCTCATATTTCTCTGTTTTTTCCTGTATGATGAATAGGAAATACTTTTACCTCTTATATTCCTTAAAAAGAACCTCTAAAAACAGTTGGTCATTTATAAGTAGTTGCAAATCTGTATCTGAAATAAATTCTAAATTTTCAAGATTATAAATTGGTACACAGTATTCTTTTTTTGTTTTTAAAATGACATTCTTAACCAGTTCTCTATATTCTTGATCATATAGCAATGAGTTGTTAAATTTTCATAGCCCTTTACCTTTTTTAAAATCATTGAACTGAAGAGAAATGTTTGGAAAGGAGTGGTCAGACCTGTAACCTGGTTCGATAGTTGCCCTTTTTATATTAAGTGTTTTATTTGACAGGTCTTTTCGCAAAAGATTCCGAAACGGGCGACCAGAAACGGGAGAGACATTTTCACAGTTTGCTGTGATGTTAGAAAGCTACTTCATACGGTGAATCGAGCTAGCTGGTGTTGCACAAACATTTGTAGGTTTCCGTGATTTGATGACCAGAGATCAATTCATCCAAGTTTCCGGAAACGAACTGAAACATATTCCATCCAGCATTGCATAGATGTCCAAGTAAACGGATCAGTATGCTGATGCCAGAGGCAACCAGTCAAATTTAGCTCAGCCTCGTCCAGACCGACAGAAAGGGACTAGCGATGGGAATAGTTCGTGTGGTAACTCTAGAAACCATCAACGTGGTGATGGGAGCAGCGACAAAGCGTCAAGCGATAAAGATGGTTATGCAGGTGGTACGAAATGGACTTGCTTTATTTGTAATTCACCTGATCTTCTGGCGTTTAAGTTTCCTCAGAAGAAAAGGAACCAAGTTACTTTTGTTATTTGTTACGGACTGGTGGAATGATTTAATGGAACTTCCATGGCCATTCTGAAAAGGAACGACCTCGCGATTGGCACAGTTACTTGAACGAACTACTGTTCGCCTATCATGAGGTACCGCAGGCAAGTTTGGGATTTGCGACTTTCAAACTTCTGTATGGTCGGACGATAAGGGGCCCAATGATTATTCTAAGGGAATTATGGATCAAGGACGTGCCCGATCCAGACACAAAAACTACGTATTAGTATGTGGTAGATTTGCGGGAAATATGAGAAGACACCTGCAAGCTGGCTAGGGAGCAACTTAAAGCAGCTGGAGAGAAGCAGGCCAAATATTACATCAGAAAGGCATAGGTTAGAGATCTGAAGTCGGGGCAGAAGATGATGGTTTTGCTTCCTAGAAAGAAGAATAAACCGTTGATGCAGTGGAAGGAGCCCTACGTCATCGAGGATAAGAAAAGTGACATAGACTATAGCGTGAACATCGACGGCAAGTTAAAAACTAATTTGTTGAATCATTTCATTGAAGTTGAGGTCATCAAAGAGGAGTCGGGTGTACTTTTCGCCGTCTGTATGTCAAAGATCGCTGATGAGGAGTACGAAGATGGATAAGTGGATTCCTATGTGAGTTCGGGAAACAACTTTACGCCTCCACAGCCGATTAGAACTGAATCAATCGAGTACGTTGGTGTTTCTAGTGATCTGACGGAAGGACAAAAGAAGTAAAGAGGCTGCTTCACGAGTTTTTTGATGTTTTGGCTGACGGTCCGGATACCACTAACTTCATCCAAAACAAAATCAGGACAACATTGAAAGAGTCTGTACGTGTAAAGAGCTATAATATTCCTTTCGATATGAAGACAGCCATAAGGGAAGAGGTAGACAAGATGTTGAAGATCGGAGTGATAGAGCCATCAAAGTCAACATTTGCATCGACAGTTGTGATTGTGCGGAAAAAAGACGATAGCAATCGTTTCCGCATCGACTTTCGACAGCTGAATCGGATTATCGTCTTTGATGCGGAGCCGATGTCTAGTGCTGACGATAATTCTGCAAGGCTTGCAGGACAAAGGATTTTTACTCGTCTGGATTTGAGCAAGGGTTACAGGCAGGTGCCAATGGGGGAGTCATCAAAGAAGAAAACAGCGTTTGCCACTTCAGTAGGGTTGTTCTAGTTGAGCATTATGCCGTTTGGGCTGATGAACGCGCCGGCGACTTTTGCCGCCTTATTAGGAAACTCTTTCGAGAAATGGATGACGTCGAAAGATTCATAGATGATATCCTCATTCAGTTTGCTATATGGGAAGAACATATGGCCATTTTGAATGAGTTGTTTTGCCGTTTACGGAATGCAGGATTGACAGCTCGTCCGCGAAAACCAGCGTCTCCTTCCTAACCCAGAGAAAGTCACGGCTATCCTGGATGTATCTACACCGCAAACAAAGAAACAATTTTCTTGGTATGGCCGGATCTTACAAAAAATTTATTCTAGATTTTGCTTCCTTCGCAGTTCCTTTAACGGACTTGACAAGAAAACGTCAACCATAAGATTCAATGGGGAGAATCGCAGGAAAGATATTTTGTCTCACTGGAGAAATTCCTATCTACTAGGCTTATTTTAAAACTTCCCAATATTAAGGAATAATTCATTTTGCAAACGGATACTACCGACCACGGACTTGGCGCGGTTCTTCTTCAGGATGAAGACGGAAAGTGTCTGCCTGTGGCGTATGGCAGTCGGAGGCTTAAGGAATCTGAAGTATCATATTCGGTGAAAGAGAAAGTGTATGGCTGTGTTGTTTGGGATAGTGAAGTTTTAGTGCTATCTGTATGGGCGACATTTCGCTCTAGAGACAGACCATCAACCGCTACTCTATCTGAACAAGATGAAGGGTTCGAATTCGCGGCTTATGAGATGGGCGTTACAGATGCAACCATGCCGACTGTGCTATTCGAGGCAGAGACAATGTTACTGCAGATTGCTTGAGCAGACTGTGAATAATTCTGAGGAAATTAGCATTTCAGAGATATTATTGATCCGATGTTAGAATCATTCTACGGGTATCATGAAAGACTGACTATAAGTGTACATATCGGATGACCTGTATATTAAGATTATTTGTATAGATTTCAATAGGTGTGTTATATAATAATCCGACATTGATTTGCGGTTTATTGTGACTGTTAACTTTGATATTTTGCGCTATTAGCGATTGTATGTATGGCTAGGTGTTTTGGGCTTCCATAGTAGGGAGTTCACCCGGCTTGTTAAACGAATGACGTGGCATAGAAATGGTGATGTCATTTTCCATAAGAAGTGTGAATAGCAGTCACGGTATGTTCGAAAACTATCAATATTTCCTTTCTGAGTGCGTACGTAGTCGTTGGTTTGAGTGTGGTTGTGTAAAGTTAGTTTAAAATGTGTTAAAATGCAATTATTGACGGTGTTTACCGGGTATGCCCTGTACTGTTTATGTAACCTGTATGGTTTTGTTGTGTTTATAGAATTATGTAATACGTGTAGACATGTCTATATATTATATCTAATGTTGTAACGTTGTTACTATCATAATTTTAGGGTTACATTTGTATGTTGTAACTTCACATGTGAGTATACCTTGACCTTTATGGAATAGTACAGAAGCCAAGAGAGACACCTTTTTCAACACGCAAAGACTCTGCATGGTTCCACTGTGTGAAGTACAAGTGCCACAAATATGTAACTAAATATTGTGGGAAGTAGAGGACGCAACGTTAGTGGGTACTCGAGAGTAGCATCACGTCTGCTGCATTATGGTGTATGTTTGAGGCACGTTTGTAGGTAGACCCGAAGGGGTCAATATTCCTTTCCGTTTGTGGAGACCTGAATCCACCAGCGTTAAGGAGAGCGGTCTCAACGAGGCAACGGACAGTTCATTATACCAAACCGGAACCGGAAGTATTTTTGTACATTTTGGAGCGGATGGAGTTTCACTCTGTGATACCAAGTGAAGTTATAATGACTTTAGGGTCTAGATGAATTTTATGTAAATATATAACTGACTTGTGAGTTTGTGTGTGTACTGGTTGAGTGCATATATCTAGGAAGGGATATGATTGTGTTGGTGCAAAGTGATTTTATATCATAGAAAAAATAGTACAAAAATACAACCTGTACAATAGTTGTATATTGATTGTAATAATAATGTATAATAGAAATTGTAAATATAATATGTCCGGGATTTGTTATTATTTTGGAAACATGGGTGGCAATCGCTCGGCTAGGTTACGCATGTATTTTTTTTTTTTTTTTTTTTTTGTATATTGAAGAAATGTTATTAATTATTTTTTTTTTAATTAAGAAAATTTCATACTAAGAGAAAACATAAATGGCAATATCTGAGTAATATTCTCCTCAAGAAGAAACGTTCTTCGAAGTTTAAAAGCTGTCAGTATGAAAGTCTAGGATTAGATGACTAAGGTTAAGTGATTATTCAAATTTAATTGTTTTCATCTTCTAGTGGTTTGCCCTTTTTGTCTCCTGCATGGTCTTTGTACCAAGTCTTCAGCTCCTCTATCGTCGTGGGCAATTCGTATCCTTTGGTCTCTGGGAGGAAGGTCAATAGGTAAACAGCAAGCAAACACATCGCAGCCGATATAGCACCTGGACCCCACGTAATATAATCCATCTAAAAGGATAGAAAAGGTGTAACATCAGCTGGATTTCAAACTGGTAATTGATATTGTAAATGCAATGTTTTTCTCGAGGCTTAAATGCCATAGCTTTGCAATACTACGTCTTAAATCATTATCCACAAAATCACCTTATAATGAATTTTCATATCAACTTTGTATAAAAACTACCTATTTGTGGCTTTATAAAATTTGCAGAAGAATAATGACTTCATAGTAATTGTACACGATCTTCATTTTCTGTGATAATTTCCATTTTGTAACCTAAATATGCTTATTGTTGACTATTAATTAAATCAGGATTTTATCGTCTGAAACCTTTAATATCTAAATCAGTCCAGATTATGACTAGATATAGTCAAAAAAACTATTTGTCAATAGTACAAATAAGCAAGCAACCATGCAACAACAACAACAATTATAATAATATATAAAGAAGAACCCGTTTCTTACATCTTCATCTTGCAAATCGACTTTTACGTATGAATACTATTACAGGATCATAGATGTAATGAGAAATTAACTATCTGGATAAAGTGTCATTACCTGGACAAAAAATTACATTTGTATTACAAAATTTTACAATTTAAACTCCTTAATCATATGAAATCTAATATCTCATTAACGAATGACAACAAATGTATCAAATATTTACCAGAGGGCCTGCGAATGGTGCCAACATTCCTCCTATTCTAGCTACGGACGAGGAGATGCCAATTCCTGCATTTCTATTTTAAAATATCAACAAATCCAATATAATATTCAGGAATATATTGTACTGATAAGGTAGCAAATAATCTATTTCAGAAGTTATGATGTCATCCAAATATCAAATATGTATAATATTTGTCCTATGAAATTTTCATCACTTCTTGGAGTTAAAAATACATTTTGGGTCTTAATGTGCGTTTAGTGTTTAATTTTGGAAAAAAATCCACTTAAAAATGTTCCGAAACAAACAAATAAATACATACATGTAATATAACAACCTTGAAACTTTCATCTACATCAGAAAATAACTAGTCTAGACTTATAAACGATAACATATAAGTATGGATAGAAATTCTCACCTTCAGTGACAAAAAATATGAACCTTAACCAGATAATCTACGCATGGCATACATACTTGTGATACCAACATATTTACAGTTACGATTTTGCCAAATGAATTTCAATGTCCATAGGACTGTCATAACTTCATATTATTATTTCTGTTATTGAAAGGCACGTCATTCTTCATGGGCGAAAGTTTGGAGAAAAAAGTTTTGTAATAAAACAAATGATTAATTGGTGTTTCAATCGCCTCTCAGTAATTTAGACACGTAAGCATTTGCAAGGAAATGTCCAGAATCTTTGACAACTTACCTTAAGTTCGTGGGATACAGTTCAGGTGTGTATAAAAATACAGTACTGAACGATCCTGTAATTCCAAATTTCCCAACGAGATTGAATACTAACGACACTGCCCCCAGTGTACCAGCTCCGTCTGAATAAAAAATGAACCAATAAACTACAGTTAGTAGAAATAAGAAAGAGAGGAAATTACTCTGAATAGAATTCACCATGGCATATCAAGCATTGATCTCAATATTGCAAACACAATACCAACTAAGGGACCTAGAATCATGTCGTTATGGATTTGTCATATTGCTTTCACTCTCATCTTAACAATCAAAAGCCACGACAATAGATACATCAACAGATATAAATAAGATCACAACAGAAATTCATAACACAACCAAGGGGGAAGGACATCCTCGACGCCTGCGATACTAAAACCAAAGCCATTATGAATACCAAAAGCGAATGCAAAGGTCATCGTAACTTGATACCTCATTTAGCACATTCTCCTGTGAATTATCAGTAACACGTCAACAAACGACGTTACAAAAATTACGTCACATGTGCCATTGATGATACAAAAATACTTATTTTTCCATATGGCAGCCATGATACACGAAAAGAAGTAGGAATCATAAGGTCCCGTATTTCCCTGATATGTATCGCATCCGTAGTAATCTTGAGCTGACACTGTTAAGAATTTTCACCTTTTGGCTATGATAACGGATAATGATATAAAAAAAAAATACCTGAAAGTGTTTTGCATATCGTGGACACGGCAAGGGCGATCCCAGCAATGACGTGAAATAAAATACAGGTTTTACGTCTCCCAATTCTGAATATAAATAGAAAGACAATAGTTTACTTTTTTAGCACGACAGCTGGGCAACACTTTAAAGTAGGGCTTAGCAATGTGAAAAGGAGATTAACTTTTATCCGACATCAAAGTATGGGTAGTTTAAAACATTTTCTAGCTTCTCTAGTGTGAAAACAGGTCCAGCATATTAAAGATGACGATATCAAATCCTGTTCAAGTCATGAAAAAACCTGTTAATAAGCAGTAACTCCATCAAAGCAGCGGGGTACTCAACAATGGCTATCAGGAAATAGTTGATGAAACGGTCACCAGACAGTGTTGATGACGTCAATGATAGGGCGTAATACACCAAACTGTTGACCAACCTGAACAAACGGGAATTTAAACCATTAGAATTCAGAAGCTACTACCATTATTCGAGTTAAAGAGCTAACCGCACCATGATATGTGCCGGAAGCTTTCGCCAGCTAAAACAAGACTTGGCAGAGTTCAGATATGACAAAACATTTTGATATGTATATCACTTTGATTACATTGGTATTTTCACGTATATCACTTTTGCGATTTATATATGTATTCTGAACTTACCAAGTGTACCATAATATTAAGGAGTTAAACAAAATCACTTTATGACGAAATATCGTGATTACGTTGTAACGTTTGATGGGTGCAGCAAAATCTGCACGCTCTCCCCCATGAGAAATCTCGACGTCTTCGTTGAGGCCAGTTCCAATCCCTACCTCTTTGATTACATCGGGTTCGGCACCATTCAAAAGAATGGGAATGTCATTTTTCTTATCATGTGACACATGATTCTCTCCTGGTATCAGAGCTGTCATTTCTTTGGGACTTTTTACTGTCGCCGCTTTGATGACATCATCGAAATTCTTTCCGTTTAATTTTGCTGCCTTTCTAACAACTCGTTCTGCATCTTTCTGTTTTCCATTGGCTAACAACCACCGGACTGATTCGTCCATGATCCTATGAAATATATTTCACAAGCGTAAGAGATGGTTTAATACAAGATTGATAATCTTGTTGCCAGATCCATTTTCAATTTTATAATTTGTGTATGTGTATGTTGTAAATGAAAATCTGAAAATAAGATATTGTTTAAACCAAGCGTAAGCTCTGAACAACACTAAGAACCTGATATTTCTGTAATAAAAGGATTGTATAAAATCCATCCAAGTGAGAGAAAAAAAACCGCAAGATTAAATGTGATGGTACAATAATATAATAATATAATTAACATTGGATTGGATCTTGATCTTGGTTACTGTATTGGAAATATGACTTTCACAATACAGTTGAAAATATGTTGAAACTCCTATCATATGTCATGTGTATATTACTGTTGGTATGGAAGATAAATTTTGTCTTCTCAACAAGGGGTCGATCTCATTAGATGTAATTTATTATTAGTATCATCTGATAGGGGATTTGATATTAGTCTCATTTACATTTACTTACTGATCCCAGTTTATATCAAATACCCTAAAAAGTTGGAAACATGTGACCTTAATGATAATAATCTAACCTTGATTCTCATACAACTAAACCTGCTTTAAAGAAAATACGCAGCGTCAGTTTATGTTATTTACATTAAGTCATACGTATTTGTTCCCAGCCTACGTGAGCAAAAATTGAATAATTTGCCTGTAAATAAAAATGTTATATAGTAATTGTCCTCATACCAATATTCCACAAGGCTGTAACACGAGAAAAGAGCCAGCGCCATCTGAAGGTATCGCCAGGACAGATTCCTGAAGAAATATCCCATAGGGGATAATAAGTTTATCCCTGTAGTCCAGAAAACCAGTCCGAGACACTCGCCTATATATCGTTCTTTCAAAGGTAATAGCTCCAAGGAAAGTATTGCCATAGTTAACCCCGAGCCCTGTCAATAGAAACAGTTAGCTATATTGTTATGGATAATTGTTTGAGATTTAGATAATTTAATTCAGGTGTAGTCTGCACCGACATCAATTGGCACATAGAAAAATTAATAAATAAAATGTCATCGCCAACTATGCAAGGTTTATTTATTATTCGACAGGTGAATGATTTTATTATGTTTTCAGTTAATAGCAATTTTTCAAAATTTCCTTTATATTTTCTTGTATTTTACCTATTTCCCAGGAAGGTATATGACATTAATAAGATATGCATACAACAAGTCATAAGATAAAAAGGAGATAAATTAAAGTTGTACAATGAAATTATATTCCTTTGGTTAATGTGTTTTAAATTTGTGTTTTGCATTATGCTTATTTTTAACCAAAAGGAGAAGAGTACCCAGGAAATCAGGCCAAAGCTTACTGTCAAACTGAAGGACTTATGTAACGTGTCAATAACCCATTCTACAAGATGGAAGAAAATGGTGAAGGATTTGATGTGTCCCAGCATCCTACATTTGATCTTTTATGATTTGACGTACATCTTCGTCTTGGCATAATTCTGTGCTAATGTTTTCGGCTGCATAGATATATGAAAATTTTAATACTGTTGAAAATATATTTCACTACTTGGGAGATATATTCTTTGCTGTTTTTGATGTATATATACCCAAACTATTGCCCAACTCGTGATTTGATTCGCGTTTTAAAGATTTCAACACGAATATGCTTTTTGATGATAATGTTACCTGCTGTACAGCGCCTAGGATGAATCTTAACACAGCAAACACGGTGTAATTTGGAGACCAAGCTATCGCGAAAGAGATGGTGAATAGTGAGATGTGTCCCAATACATGGACCTTCCTTCTCCCAAATCTGTCGGAGAGAGACGTAAATATTGCAGCACCGAACGCCTGTCCAAGGATGACTAATGTCTGTGAGAATTCCGCCAGTTCTGCCCTGTCGCAAACAAGATCCCACTTGAAGAGAAATTGAGCATAAATTTAAAGTAACATAAAGAATAAATAAATGAATGAATAAAAATGTATAGATTTAAAGAAACTTTTAATAAAAAATGCAAATAATGTTTTTCGTTTGGTTAAAAAAATGTTTTGTATTTTGAAATGATTGAAAAAACGATAAAAATAAATATATATTGACCTCGGTTACTAGAGTTCTGTCCTTTGGCACTGAATAGGAGTATCCTGACAAACATTCTGTAGACTTTATGAGAGTTGAATTGGTTGAATCCGTGTATACATCGATAGAGCATTTGTTGTACACAAAATTATAAGAGGCATTGTCATATATGTAGGAGTCGTCACCAAATATTATATCCACAGTGGTATCGTTACATTGGAAAGGTGGCCGATAGGCTGTAAAAGAAAAATATAAATTTTGTATATATCTGAAAAAAGGTATAGGCTATACAGAAAAAAACTGAATTGTGTTCGATACAAATCTACACATCTGCAGTCCATTTATATACAATAAGTATTGGCAACGATTACAATAGGAAGTTGTCTCCATAGGGTAAGTATTATCTCACCTGGTCGTCAGGTTGTCAGTTTAAGGGAATTAGAGAGTGTCGACTATTGGTTTTAAACTAATGACATGTACATGCCAATTAGTTTGTTTATAGATAACTATCTAACGTGATCTTAAATGAGTTTAATGAGTCTGAAGGACCGGTGAGCTTATGCCATGGCACGACGTACGCCATTCGTCTTTAAACGTCTGTCAACTTTTTAATTTGGTTATATGGGGACAGGGGAACCACGTTTGAAGAAATTTTGATTCTCAGCGCGGGAGGAACGAGGCCCAACGGAGTAAAAGAGCGAATAATATGATATCCTACTCCTCCTATAGAAACGAATGGATATTGCCCAAACTTGATCTAAGCATCCTTGGCTGAATGGGAATAAATCAAGTATAAAAGTTGGGACTCGATCCCTTTCAGTGGCAGGGCCAAATACGGGAAATAAAGTAAATTCTACTTTATCCTACTCCTCCTGTAGGAATGTATCTATATTGCCTAAATTTAGTCTGAAATATTCTTGGATGAAGGAGAATCAGTTTTGTACAAAAGTAAGGTCCCTGCACCCGGGGACTGGAGGGAAAGGACCAAATAGGGAAATAGAGCAAATTCTATAAATTTCTACTCCTCTTGTAGGAATGAATGGATATTGCACAAAGGCAGGGTTTCAAAATGACCTAGGAAGCAACATACAATAAGTTGAATGTGCTATTGATAACTTCTGTAGTCGCACAAATATGCATTGAAGTCCTAATATGCATACACATGTTATGTATCATCTTCCGAAAAGGTCAAAATTACAACTTCCATTACAAGTCCATTCGTAAATATGTGTTGTAAACCATTTTCAAATATCAAAAATAGTTTGCCAAAAATGAAGTAAAAATGGGTTTTGTACAAAGTAATTAAAATTGATTGACAATATTGGTACACTAATAACCCACTAAATTGAAATTTCAGCTTTCAAAGTAGCCGTTATGTTTCCTGCGTACCACGAAAAAAATAATTGTTCTTACAACTGTTAAATCAATATTCTGACAAGAATGCCTCAATTGGACCTGGAATCGTACAATGCCTCGTGAGTGCCGATAGATCCAAATAACATGTCGGTCTTGAATCTGTTGCGCAAATGCAACAATCGAAAAGTCCTGTCTTCTCGTGCGGTCATTGCACGCTGAATCCCGCTCCTGGGACGATCAGAATCTAACCCAGGTGCATGGAAATGTGTACAGAGAGGTTTAATTGTACGCGGCGCAACGTCAAACCACCGTACGACAGTAGTTGGTTATGGCAATCTATCAACATCGCAATGGTTTTCCTCCTCTGAATTTGCGTCAACTGTGGCATCTCAGTCAATGGCGAAACCGAACGTGGAAAATGAATATGGCTGAATGTAGGGTATCCGCTGGAATTATTCGTTTGATTTGGACTAAAGAATTTCACAAAGACAAAGAAATCGTCACGATTGACTGATTTTAGGGAAGATAGTCGAGAAAGATCATTCTTGATGTAATACCCGACCAAATATTCCATTATTTCCTTATAGGTAAGGTTGACTGCAGGGGGAACTTTGTGCGTTTCTTTTTTGATGAGTATATGTACCGCCAAGTATTACAGTCGCCCGTTAGCTAGGAAATGCTTCTGAAAACACTGCGTTGGCCTCCAGAACATTTTCTCTTGTAAGATGTTTTGAGTTTGTCAATTATCGGCACCTTGCGACATGAAAATACAATTGGTTGGTGATGCAGGAGCCAAAAGAAACGGTATTGTCCTTATTATGACACCACAAGCGATTTCTGACTGGTACAGCCATGATTAAAAAACCTTCGACACACCATTGGTTGGTGACGCAAGAGCGTTTCTATTCAGAAAGTACATCATATGTTACAAAAATAGAATTTGAATGACAGCTGCGCAATCTTCAAATTTCAAAACAAAATGTAATTGGCCATTTTATAATACCGCAATCGATATCTCACTGGCAGAGCCAGGGTATGTAACGCGAGACAAAAAAATATGCTAAAATATGACATGGGCTAATGTATCAGATACATACCGATAAACACCGATGAAAGGAGATGAAATGCCAAAGGTATGATACCTATCAGTATGAAAGCTAGTTGATACCGCTGATATTTCCCAAAGGGTCCTAAAGCTATCCATATTTCATCAACATCAAGTGCTCCGTCCATCTTGCTCTGAGATATGACCAGGCATCAGCAGATGAAAGACCTATGTACAGTTTGAATGAGTATTCATGGACATGAATATTCTCCCCTGGCCTGGTTCTGTTGTTTTATTAATCCTATGTATTCACTCGTTCTATTTACATGTACGAACACGTGTTACAAGGATTAGACAATGCTATTCAGTAATATTTTGTTCTCAGTGTATTTTTATTTCAATGTTTATGAAAACATTACAAAATATTTATTTTTTCAATTGGAAGTACATGTATTCGATTGTGAGATAAAGAAGTTCTTATTTAGGAAATACCTATTTGAATCTATTGTCTTAATATGCTCACTTCGGTACTTGAACTAGTGTTTAAAATAGAAGCCGCTATTCTCATTTTGTTTCCAAAAAACGAAAAGAAAGAAGAACAGCCTAATAACTTCAATATTCATAAATATTTGACCAAAGAAGGGACGAGATTCATACTATATAACGAACCCTTCTGTGACACTGCAAGTGTTAAATTTTCTCTTAAATGTGATAGCATGTACACGACATTATGTCACCAGTGCACAAAACCGTATACGCCACAACAAATGACATGCGCAGGAAGAGACTCCATGACAATCCAGTATAGTATATTCAGCCCCTTCACTGTCGGATATTATAATTTAATTTTCGTGTACAAATTAAGGAGCATCATGTCGTATAAACATTCAGAACGGAACATATATTCTTTAATTTTTAATACATTATTAGCTTGGTGAAGTTGACGAGGAAGGTCGTCATAATAATATCATCAACAAATATCGTATTTCTTTATGCTAAACTAAGATTGAGATCTTTAATGCTTGTTAGTATGTCTGGTGGTTCCTTTGCTGTTTGCACTGTTTTCCTATTGGAACGTGCCATACCATACTTGGATTGACTACGATTTTAATGATATTAAATCGAATTCAAATCTCTTTGTTGGGCTCTATTTCATTGTATTTTATTGACCTAGATTGAATTGACGATTGCCATTCATAAACTGAACAAAGCTCTTATCTTTAGTATTTTTTTATTTTCCCTCTTTTCAGCTGTTTATGTAACATTTAAAAAAAATCTGATTAATTCGCAAATGAATATCCTTTAATGTATATACTTTTAAATTCGAAAAGTAAAATTAACGACGTGAAAATATACAGGCACTCTTGATGAGATTGCTATGCATTTAAAACCATTTTACACCGTGATATAGAAAGGCCCCATGGTTGACACTTAAATAATATTCTTTTTTCAGTGCACAATACATTGAGTACTGTATTAATTTTGCGATAATAAAAAACAACCTAGAAAATGCCGACATGAATCTAAAATAATTCCTGCAATAGCTGGCCAACGGTGGAATACTGTACAAGTAGGTCTCTTAATCAAAGTGCAGTGTTTTCCTCGTCCTCGCCCTTTCTGTCTCCTGCATGGTCTCTGTACCAAGTCTTCAGCTCCTCTATCGTCGTGGGCAATTCGTATCCTTTGGTCTCTGGGAGGAAGGTCAATAGGTAAACAGCAAGCAAACACATCGCAGCCGATATAGCACCTGGACCCCACGTAATATAATCCATCTAAAATGACAGAAAAAGTGTAACATCAGCTGGATTTCAAACTGTAAATTGATACTGCATACTGATTTGAAATGAACAATTACCGTGATTAAAAGCAAAAAAACACCAGTTGATAAAATATATATACACCGTTTAGAGAAATGTATAGCGGTATGTGATAAAACCAGTGTCTTCAGATTTGATTTTCTGTAACAAGTACTTGAAGCATTTTTGTAAAATACCATTAGGGTTTACATGTTTTTATATTTCAAGACGATCTCGCCGTTACCTCTTTTTGTGCATTTTGGCAAAAATGAAAGGAATATTAGATTTAGTTTATCCTATATATGATGGTAACAGATAATTTTATCACACAGCCCTCTACAGCAACACATCTGATAAACATACACATGTGATTGACATTCTTTTGAAATCAATATTGATATTTAGATATATAGAAATTCAGAGATCAAGTATATCCTAATATTTTTTTTTTTTTTTTTTTACATAAATATAAAAATTAAATTTTAAATTGATTTCAATCAGTCCTGATTTTTCACTTCTTAGATTTCAACAATTTAAGTTCAAAGTATCACTGACAAATCATAGATGGACGAAAGAACTTTTTGATGCAAGCTACTTCATATTTGGCATAAACTGTATCTAATATTGAATAAGGGTTGCTAAATGGCATTCCCTTGAGTGTCCGTTGTAAAGCCATCGGTTAATGATAAAAATGAGCTTAGAAATGATTCAGTAATTAACTTGGTTAGATATAATCATAGCAACCTATTACATTGTTTGTAAATGATTCTCGTGTAACTAGCGTAACTTAGATAAGGGGGAAAATGAAAAATGAAATATTTCATATTTACCAAAGGGCCTGCAAACGGCGCTAACATTCCTCCTACCCTTGCTACGGTTGAGGAGAAGCCAAATCCAGCATTTCTGTTAAAAAATTTTCAACGCAACGTATAGAGTAGTTTACGTTTAGTTTTCGTATGTTTTTTGGTATTTATGCCAATTGATATTTCATTGAATTTACTTGATATCAAACGAGTTCTAATGGCTTTACCTTCTTATTTAAATTAATCCAATGAGACTGGCTATAAATCATCACACCAAGGAACGTTTTTGATATTTGGATTGAAAAGTGGCGTGTCTAACACATGGAAACATAGCAAACGTTCCATACTCAACAGCATTAGAAAATGAAGTATTCAATTGTAAATTCTTTAAATCAGGCAGAATAAACCAATCTTGGTATTTTGACTTTATGTTGCATTGATGCACAGTTTATCAAAAAATCGACCTTTGAACTATTAGTTTCAGAGTAAGTAAAAAATTTAAGTATGGCTGTCACAAAGTAATAAATGAAATCAATGGATTTGTTTAAGGCTTACCTCAGATTCGTAGGATACAGTTCTGGTGTGTATAAGAATATGGTACTAAACGATCCTGTAATTCCAAACTTTCCAACGAGGTTGAATACTAATGACACTGCTCCCAGTGTACCAGCTCCGTCTGAATAAAACATAAATCAATAAAGCACAGTTAGTAAGAGTTAGAAAGAGAGGAAATTACAATTAATTCTGGTTGGTTGAAAAAAAAAATCAAAAGAATTACATTGCAATTTAAATCAGATTTCTTCTGTCCATTTGAAATATACACGGGCACGCGTTACAAGGAAGTCATATTCAAAATATTAAACATTCAGAAGTTTCCGCAAGCATCGATTTTAGAACTCAGATGGATATACCATACAGCGTGAATAAATAAGACAAGATGGCGGCAATATGACAAAAAGAAACAAATTATACATCTTTGAAAAAAATATTTCGTTGTATGCATAACGTGAAGGTTAAATTCAACTATTGCGGCTAAATTTCAAATTAATTTCAAAATATTGACAAATGTCATGCCATTTGCTGTAATTTTTTGAACTTCCTAAACGTCGGAAAAACAGACAAATTAAACTAACAATAAAAATCATCTAAGCTGACAATAAATACCATTGTAGCGGCAATTCGAATCAGATTTAAACAAGATTATTGGATATGGCAGATGGTCGTATTTACATATTTTAGTGTAAGACTTCTTGGGAGGTCTAAGGCTAACAAATATGACATGAGATCGTTTTAAGTAAGGTTACACAAAAATTACCTGAAAGTGTCTGACATACGGTAGAAACGGTTAAGGCTACCCCTGCGATCACGTGGAACAAGATGCATGTTTTACGCCTTCCAATTCTAAACAGCAATAAAAGGATATCTTAAGGTATAACTTCTGTACAAAAGGGGGGTTTCTTCCGAAGTTATTTCCATCTTGTACCATTAAACGCGAGTTCGTCATACGTTCATTTCACATAAATTTTCGCATCCATCTTAAATTCCTCTTACAGGTTCATGGACAAAAAGGATGAAAATTAAACGGAAATGAAGACGTCTTGATATACAATAAGCGTGTTGGACTAGAGCAATATTATACGGGAGAAGCCAGTAATATATCGAACAAATGAAATACAATATTTAATATCAAAGGTCTTTGAATTAGCAAATCCTTTATATCTCTTCTAGGGGATAGTATGCTTGTTTTAAGAGCATGAATTGTGGTTTTAACTTCGTCGAATGCTAAAACGGCGAAGTTTTCTGTTCTCGATAGTCTGATACTGTCAACAAACACATATGTTAGCAGATAATATTAACTAGTACATGTCACTATGATTATCACCATTGTTCTTTTGATGCTTTTAAACATTTTTTATGATCAATTTCTCCGATGTCGAGGTCAATCATCTGACTTAACATGGAAGATGAAAGCCATATTTGGGCAAATGTTGGACTGAATGTCATGACAACGATTTGATAATTCATCATCATATCGAGAATAAGATCATGAAAATGCATTACATAAATTGTTTCAGAAGTATGGTTTAGATAACAAGTTGATTGCTTCATTATTACATATTGATTAAAAATATCTCATGAAATGTTGAATAGTATGCGTTTTTGTAATGTCGATGGGTATTCTCTCATTATTGCATTCACATCACATTACAGACGCCGATGACATACTTATTGAGGAGAAGATACTCCATTAATGTCGATGGATACTCCACAATAGCTAACAGAAAGAAATTGACGAAACGGTCACCTGACAGCGCTGATGAAGTCAGTGATAAGGCATAATAAACTAAACTGCTGACCAACCTGAAACAATTTTTTTACAATCATTTACAATCATTCTCAATTACATCATTAATGTACAGTGTTTTTCAGTCCAGAAAGAAAAACATTTCAGTGACTATATTCTACTTATATTCTATCATATAAGAAATCTTTCGAGAGACATGCTAGAAATAACATATTTCTTTACAAATAGTAATAGATACATTTCATTTTGAACAAAGCATTTGCTTGCACATTATATACATATATGTTCCATTCTGCTATGACGTGTCAGTGATAAACAATCACCTCTGCGCAAATACCTACATATCTGAGGTGTATACACTTTTTGGCATTATGAAATATGTAAACGTCAATCTGACAGCCTTTCTCGCCAAAAATGGAATCAGCTGTTGTACTTAACTGCATTTTTTATCAGAAATTTAAATATAACGCAGTAACGCCGCCGTCACTTAAAACATACCTTAAAACTTAACAATGCAGTTAACACACTTGTAACCAAAACCAAAACAAACCCCCCCCCCCCCACTTTCAATTTTCAAGTCAAGAAATAACTAGAGATTACGAAAAAACATGCATTTTCCAAAAGGTATGCGTCACTGACATAAGAGTCTCTGAGCATTGATGGTCCATAAGCATAAGTTATTCTTCAGGTAGAAAATGTAATTGTTTGATTGGCACAATAACTCTCAAGTAATGCTGATTTTATTCAATTTTCAAATGTCTCATTTTGGCCCAGCTCCGAAACATCTTAATAAATGCTCATAAATGATGCTCTTTGTATGTAATTTGAAGTATTGATAGTATATATATATGTGTGCGATGATGGAATTTCAGCTCATCATTATTGCATATAATAATCACCAGGTAGATTTTAGAAGGGGATATCCACATATCATAAAAACAATCAAATTTATGTAACTTTCGGTCTGTAAGAAAAATGGTGGCTGTGCTAACACGTAAGCTTTGTGAGGATTCACTTACCATGTATACCATAGAATCAGGGAATTAAACAGAATAACTTTGTGACGAAATATAGTGATGATATTGTAGTGTTTGATAGGTGCAGCATCTTCTCTACCACGACCAACCTCAACGGCATCCGTGACTTTAGTCTCTTTTGCTGAATCGGAAATTCCTTTGAGTTCGGCATCATCCAGTTTTGTTAAAATTTCTTCTTCGTTCGAAGACATAGAAGTCTCAGTCGGAACTAAAGCTGCCGTTTCGTTTGAATTTTTAATTGTTGCTGCTTTGATGACATCATTGAAATTCTTTTCGTTTAATTTTGCTGCCTTTCTGATAATTCGTTCCGCTTCTTTCATTTTTCCATTGGCTAATAGCCACCTTAATGATTCGTCCATGATACTGTATAAAAATTTTAAAATATCACATAATTGAGCGTTTGCACAGTAATTTCGAACGGGGATCGAACATGTATACTGTATACTATATGCTAGATTGATGCTTGTGTATAAGGAAGGAATATATATATTTGCATGTAGTTAAGTTATGATTTGCCATCGTACCAATACTCCACAAGACTATAGCAGGAGAAAAGAGCCAGCGCCATCTGAAGGTATCGCCAAGACATATCACGGAAGAAGTAACCTAACGGAGCTAATACGATAATCCCAGTCGTCCAGACAATCTGATTAAGAATTTCGGCGAGATAACGTGATTCCAAAGGTAACATCTCCAACGTAAGAATGGAAAGAGTCAGTCCAGAGCCCTGTCAACAGTCGCCAGTATTGCTCTTTATAGACCGTAATTGCATATATTTATGCGGTTATCTTATATCGTGCTAAAATATGATTATAGTAATCACAGTTTCTGAATATTAATTATATAACAACCAGTGATGATTGTCATACTGAAGACGTGAAAATATCCTAAAATTTATTATATTTACATAAAATTAGTATATTTTGTGTTCTGAAAATTCAATTGTTTGATTCTGTGAAAGAAATTGCAATAATGACGCCTTGTATAATACTGTGATCTGAATAATTATATTCCAAAAGAACGTCAATGTTGCTTCGCAAACCAATTATTTAGGCTTTCATTGCTTACCTCATTTCAGGTTGGCACGAAGTATGTAGTAGATTGAACAATGATTATTTCATCTGCAACACCTGGGCACTAAATGACCCGAAGTCCAAAATTGCCTTCATGCGGTTCATGTATATAGCAAACTGTATTGCTTGTAAAGTGCAACGAATCTTAGGGACAGCGCTGAGATAACGTTTAACGGTCACTGTCGTTTTAATGCAATAGCATACATATAACTTTACCCTAATTGTTTTGACTTGTCAAAGAAGATATGGATAACAGACAGTTTACCAGTACCTATTTCCTTCACAAGTGTAATAAGGATAAACAAGAGGCCCAGTGGTCCTGCATCGCTCACCTGGTCTTCGATGTGCATCAAAAATATCATCAGTGTTTATTACAAATGCATTAAAGTGTATACCACTGCCATTTAAGGTGAGCACATCCAATCAATTCTAACAAATGTTCACAACAAACATCTTCTAATACTCAAATTGAAATAGTAACAGTTTAGATACGGATAACGGGGTAATGTCATTTCTGCTATTTCTCGAAACATATTTTCAACAAATATCCGCTTCTAATTTTTTTGGTTTTCCAGAGGTCTTTTATAGCTTTTGACTATTTGCCCCCATGTGACATGGAATACAATTCAGACTTCATCCTACAAATCTATCATCCAAATATCAATCAGAAGAATTGTTTTACGGTTTTAACAAATTTGACCCTTGTGACCTTGAATAAGGTAATTTCTTTTCTCAAACTTAGGGTTAATCCTAGACACCCACCAGCCAAATGCCACAACATTTGGTCTGTTGCTTATTTAACATACATCGTTTTCCTCCCGAACCGACAGATGACGGACGACGGGCCCCGCACTGCCACATAAGCTAAATCAAAAGCATTCTTTAGTCAAATCTAAGAACTGCATGGAAAAAAAGAGTAGTAAAGAAAAAATCAAAGAATTGTCCAAAGATGGTGTTCCTCCTATCAGAGCTGACATAAAGAAAACATTTATGCTGACACTAGATATCGCACAGGTCTTTCAACGAGCGCCTGATGTTAGATTTTTCGAAATTACAAGGTACGAATTCATCTACCGTAACAGTTTCACAGTTTTGTGGTTATAACTCTGGTATTTGTCAACATGTAGAACTAGATTCCTGATTGTTGTCCAATAAATAAATTTTAGTTAAATTCATCGGGAATTCATAATTTAAGGAAAATTTACCTGCTGTACAGCGCCTAGGACGAATCTTAACACAGCAAACACGGTGTAATTTGGTGACCAAGCTATCGAGAATGAAATGACAAATAGTAAGATGTGTCCCAATACATGGATTTTTCGTCTTCCGTATCTGTCCGAAAGAGACGTAAATATGACAGCGCCAACCGCTTGACCAATGATGACCAGAGTCTGGGAAAACTCCGACAGTTCAGCACTGTCGCAAACAATGTCCCACTTGAAAAGAAATTGGACAAAAATATTGCTAAGTGTAAGTTAAAATATAGAGAAATATAATTCTATTTGACATATTTCATTGATTTTAGAAGGCACGTTCAAGAGACTAAATAAAAAATACATATTGACCTCGGAGACAATAGTTCTGTCCTTTGGCACTGAATAGGAGTATCCTGACAAACATTCTGTAGACTTTATGAGAGTTGAATTGGTCGAATCCGTGTATACATCGATAGAGCACTTGTTGTACACAAAATTATAAGAGGCATTGTCATATATGTCGGGGTCGTCACCAAATATAATATCCACAGTGGTATCGTTGCATTGGAAAGGTGGCCGATAGGCTGTCAAAAACAAAGGAAATTTGAAAAAGAGTCTATTTCGTTATGCTCAATAACAAACCTTTTAAACTGCAGTCCTTGTTTATTTAATAGAGAATAAGAAAATGGTGACCATTTTGTCAGCATGTAATGTTAATCAGGTTTAAGTATTCTGAGTATGTCGTATCTGAGTTGACATGTTCCTTTCAAAGCTGCAGAATATTTATGATAGTATTTGGACAAAGATAACGTTTTAATTGATGAATGATAATATATCTAGGAAATGTAAATCCAACCTTGGAATTGTGACGTTAGAGTCGATATCAGCAGAAATTAAAAATGTTCTCAATTTTTCCTCGTCCTACATGTACTAAGATAATTAAATTATTTGCACGCGAATAACAACGAAAATACATACTTATGAATACTGTTGAAAGTAGATGAAATGGCAGAGGAATCACGCCGATCAGTATGAAAAATAGCTGTATTCGTTGGAATTTTCCAAATGGTCCTAAAGCATTCCATATTTCATCTACATCCAGTGTTTCGTCCATCATACGACTTGCCATGAATAAACATCCATCTATCAGAACACATAGGATTAGAGTGTGTATGCATGTTCATGAAAAAGCTTGTGTAGTCAAGTTATTTCATTAAGCATATGCACTGTCTTGTCTCCTATACCGATGTCTTTTATTTCGTTATTAAAGTTTCCCTTTCCATGAAAGGTGAACGACGGGACAAATATGTCGTCTTAAATTATTTTGAAACATATTTCATAGAATTATACGGATAACGAAACATAAAAATACCGAATTTTCGGTTGACAACATCTTTGTCAAGTTTGATAGTAAGATTTTCTAAGAGACTATTGGCATACTAATGGGAACAGTCTGTGCCCATCTGATGGGTGACTTGTTTTTGTTTTCATACGTGGCTAAATTTATCGAAGTCTTTCAATTTCAAATATATTGATGATGTCTTGTCTTTAAATAACAAGATATATTCTGACTACGCCCATTAGCTATAGCCCGCTGAATTGGAAATCAATGACACAGCAATCTCTTCTACATCAGTTGCTTATCTTGATCTTTTTCTACAACGAACCAACTTGAATTGCTTTCCACCAAGCTGTATGATAAGCATGGTGCTTTCATTTTCCCTATTATAATTTTTACATTTGTGGATAGCAAAATCCCTGCATCCCCATAAATTGCTTGTTTGTTCAATTGTTGTTTACCTTGTTCTCATTTGAAAACATGACATTGCTAACTTGGATTAACCTTGATATATATGGCGGATGTCGTCGAAAGAAGCAAAAGATGCTTACTCTTCCGGATCACCTGGTCTTATTCCCTGTATTTTTTTTTCATATTTTGCCCTGGTTTCATTTAATTTGATTTTGGATTATAGTTATATTGACATTTTGGTATATTCCAGTTGTTTTTCAACAACATAACGTTGGATTTTCCATATATTGATAAAAAGGGATTTTAAAATTATATGTGACACATAAAAAGGGGGCGGCGGTCGTCATTATAACGTCATCGCGAAATATTTAATTGTTATTAGTATTAACTAGACTCTATTTGAGAACATGGCATTTCTAGATCTGGAAACAGAGGGAAGATATTAACGAGATATCCGATAAGTTTGATCTTAATTTCCCTGAATTTTTATGAACGTCTCTGTAAATACTGTAATTGTTGATTATCATCACGTCGTATTTTTTTATGTTCTATTTTGGTAAGAATGTTTTTCATCTTTTAAGGACAAACTCAACTTAACCAGTCACTATGTTTTATTACTAAGCATTAAAGCTAGGAGCATAAATAATAGTTCAACAAGTAACAACTGCCTTGATACATAGAAACATACCTGTCAAAGACAAAATTTAGTAGGGTGAAAGACATCTCAGACTGTCACCGCCTTTAGAAACTATATTTCATGACGCCAAATAAATGCGGCTTTAATTAAGTTATCATAAATTATATATTTAACGCCAAGCAGGTACAACGACTGATTTAGTTATGTAAGTCATTAAACCACTCCTCTCGTATTGAATCAAGTTGAACGTTCGGGACTCATGTGCGTATTTATGAAACTAATTTGAGAATAGAATTCCAATATTGACAGAAATCGTTTTAAATGGTGGCTGTTAATTTTCCATCAAAATATTGTTTGGGTAATATAGAAAAAATCAATACGATGGAAGAGCTTATTAACGGCAATTTTCTAACTATGGTTGAAACAAGACAAAACTTCATAATTGTGCAGGTTAATAACATATCACTTAGTGTACTAGTGTGTGTTTAGTGTATACTTGGAGGCCATACTTTGTCACTTTGTCAGATTTAGCGTTTGGACATTGAAGTACTGAAATTATTTTTCATTGATCGTCTTTATCTGTGCGTGATTTGTTAAGTCTAGTGCTTGAACAATGTTTTCTGTAACAGGTAAAAACTTTCTTGTGCCGCGTTTTTCATACGTTTATTCATTCATAATAGCGTCATATTGATATGATCTGTGGCTTCATCTTGTAGCGTATCAACGCAATTTTTTTTTTTTTTATTTCGTTTCATGTCATTCCTTAAAATATATAATGTATATTAGCTTGATTAGTAAGGGTATTGTGTACGTGTGCGGGCCGGAACGACGTGAGTAGAAATGCATTTGAATGGAGTTGTTCTTACATGTTTTGTTATTTGGATGAATAAACATTAAAACAATAAAAGAAGAAAGGAAAGTAGGATGAATTAATTTGTTTATTTACTGCCATTTCAAACATCAGATTAAACTACGCTGTTTGTGTGCTATCGTAGCCCTACTTCACTCAACCGTAATCAACGTCAGGAAACTGGAATTGACGACCTTATTAATATACTTCGTTTAAGTCGAGATTCAGATAAGTCGAAATATTTTCCGTAGTCCTTTGAATTTAGAGATAACAAGTTTCGACGGTACTTACAACTTTTGTAACACTTGCTCTATCAGGTGAGTTTGTGGATTACTCTTAGAAAATATATTTTCCACAAGAACTAATAGCTTAACAGTAACCCAAACATGTTTTTAAATATGCAGCATTACTATACATAAGTTTATTTATACATTCACATGTACGAAAGTAGATATATTCAGCAAGATAATATATCTTAAATGATTTACCTAAAACACGTTGTGTGATATGAATATATCTAGAAACATCCAACAGTTTTATGAGAAATGTCAATAGCCCTTGTATGATTTTGTGTAATTTTTTTTTTAAAAAATATGTAAGAAAATTAAAAAAAAAAACGGCTATAAAGAAGAAATAGAATTTACACTAGGATTTTTGTTTGAGTTAAACCCCTTCCAATATAGTTTTCTGAAAGCTTCGCATTTTTTAAAGTCAATATATAAAAATCTACATGCCCATTTCGAAAGGCATGCTATGTACCACAGACCAGTTCCTATTGTTTATTAAAATGAAGCTTAAAGTTCTTAGCAAATTTGACCACTGGAATATTCAGTCTGTAAAGCAAAACTGTCATTGTAAGGCAACGAGCAGTGTTGTCTATTAGGTCTGTGTTCAATGCACAGAGAATAAATTATCATATTTAACTGTGAATTATAATATACCATCTCGAAGCAGTCAATATTCATTGACACGTCCATGTATTTGATATAAGTTAAGAATTAAGCGTAGCTACCTACCATGGTATACTTAACACAGTGAGGATACTGCTAAAATACACCAACAAATGTATAAGATATTAAACATTTTTTTCTTCCTTCCATATCTGAAAAGAAAAATAAAGATATATACGTTATATCAACATTATTTAAACTTTATAGAGTCTATATTCTGTAGAAAAGACTTTTTAAAAATGGAAATACCAACGTGTCAACACCATCATAATCTAAAATTCAATAAAACGAGGAAAAATGTTAACAAAAGAATTATTTATAAGGAGACTCCTGAAAAAAAAGTACGAGGAGAATAATACCAGGTGTTCCGGAAGAGTAAGCGTCTTCTGTTCTGTTCTTTAATTGTGGACTTTTGCAAGTATAAATTTTGTTGCAAATTTAGTGTTTTGTTGTCTTTTTTTTTGAAGAATAATAGAAATAATTTAGAATTCGAACTTAAATACCTAAACAAAACAGTCAAATCGCCTCTGAATAAGGAGTAAAGAATGTAATCATGTAAACGATTGTACCTACTCCGGCACATCGTGATCGTTAGGCTACTGTAGTGTAGGAAATGCCTTACATAAACGAAACATTAGAATCTAATGGTCATTGGCATACGCCAGCTCGGATATACATAACAGATACGATTTTTTATCACTCAACTCAAATAAGTTGTACAAATAACTTGTTCAAATGAATAATGTCAACGTCTATATTGATAATCCCGTAATGTCATCAAAGGGAGATGACCTAAACTGATTATTTATAAAATCTTTATATTTTTCGATTATATTGCCAGAACATTTGTTATTACTATTTTTTCTTGAGCCTTCAAAAATGTATTGATATTGTCTTTTAGGATACTTTTGAACATAAGGAATGTGGATTGTACTGTCACATTTTTATTCTGATATTTTGCAATATTTCTTATTTTCCGTATTATCCATTATGCTATCAGAATAATGGTATTGACTAGTATGTTATAATCTTGTGCATACTCTCCTAATAGTATATTTACTTCGGTTATGATTCCTGGTGTTTCAGGTAATAGTTCATTGTGTGCTAAAGTTATGAACTGTTCTGTAAAGTTACAATGATAATGGGTTTCAATAATTTGATTTATGCACAAGTGGCAGGTGCCATCATATCTATTCATGAGACTTTTGTATTTTGTATATATGATTTTATTCCTGTGAAACTCTTTTATTTTATTTTCTGCAACAAGGAGAGTAAATATCTACCAACTACACTCCAGCTATCAGATTCAGAATTTAGTATTTTATGAATTGTTTTTATTTGTTTACATTGTAGAAATATATCTTCATCTACCGTTTCCATACCACCAATCTTTTTATAATGAAACACAGGTTTCTGTCTAGTTGATGAACTTTTTTTTAGTTCCATATATAGTTCCAAATTAAGTTATTAATTTCCTTCGAGTATTTGTCAGGAATTCATCTGGCTTTTTTATAAACTATAGTGGATATAATAAGTGATTTAATAATCAACGCTTTGCCTTTGAATGTAAGATTTCCCGTTTTCCACACTTGTAAACAGTTCTCTATCTTGATAATTTTCTCTCTCCAAATTTTGTCATTATCTATGGAATAGCCATGGTGTATACCTAAAGTTTTAACATTTGTTTTTGTCCATTTTATTACATTAAAAGTTGAGTAAGAAACTCTGGCTTGTGTTTGTGTGTGTTCTTTATGTGTGTTTTTATTCTAAGTTAATTGTGGATGGTATACAGTGGGAAAAAAACATATAGACCGGTAAGTCACTTATTTTATCAGTATTACTATTATTTTCAGCGTATCATATATTTTTCTATTTATTAATATTATTATGTAGTACTAGGTTTATCGTTACTTCAGTTGCATGGATTGGTGGTTATTTATCTCTGTTGTGTTGAAATTATTGAAGTTGCTAGTACCTGTGCGTTTGGAAGTTTCCGCATTTTATTTTAACTATTATTATAGATCCGGAAAATAATAAACGCCGTTTTTCGTTGTTTAGAGTATAGTATACTACTTCCGGTGTATACAATATTTTTGTTCGCCTGCATGTACGGTACAGATTTTTGCATGAAATGTGAGTGCGTAAGTGGACAGTTGCACCGGTAGACCTTTTTATGGTATGTTTTTTTATTTCTCATCTTTTCTCTTCTCCCCATCTTTACTTCTGTACTCTTTGGCTGGGTTAGAAAATGTATTTCAAAATGCTGTAAACGTAACATGATTGGGGATGTATCCATTTTGTCTGCGAATTGTCAAGGCCTAGGGGATAGAATTAAAAGGAAAGACCTCTTCTCGTACTTAAAAGCTAAGAATTATTGTATTTACTGTTTGCAAGACACCCACTTTACGGAAGAAAATAAAAATTTTATTAGAAATGAATGGGGGTTTGATTGTTATTTTAATTCCTTTAGATCAAATTCAAGAGGGGTAGCTCTGATTTTTGAATTTAAGGTTAATAAAGAAAAGAAAGATAGCTCTGGGAATTTCATGGCACTTGATATTGTATTGGAGGGTACAAAGACTACATTAATTACTTTATATGGCCCAAATATCGATTCGCCTATCTTTTATGATATTTTAGCTGATACCATTGAGGAATTTGGTAATGATAAGTTCATTATATGTGGTGACTTTAATTTAGTTATAGATCCTGACCAAGATTATGACAGTAGCTACAAGACGATAAATAATAAGAGGGCAAGGGAGAAAGTTTTGGAAATTATTGAAAGTCACTCCTTAGTTGATATCTATAGGGAATTGCATTCAGAAAGAAGATATACATGGAGGAGGAAGAACCCACTGAAACAGGCTAGATTAGATTTTTTCCTTATTTCAGACAATTTACCATCGAGTGTCACTTATGCAACTATTGAACCGGGATACAGGTCAGATCACTCATTTCCTTTACTTAAATTAAAATTTAGTGAATTTAAACGAGGAAAGGGGTTATGGAAACTTAATTCATCTTTGCTCTATGACGAAGCATATCTTAACTTGGTTAAAAGTGTTATTTTACAGACAAAAACCCAGTATTGTCTTCCTGTTTACAACAGAAACAATATAATTAACATTCCAGATACTGAAATTGAATTTTTAATTGATGATCAACTTTTTCTTGAAACATTGTTAATGGAAATTAGTGGCAAGAGCATTTCTTATTCATCATTTAGGAAAAAACAGCAAAATAAAAGTGAAGATATTATTAATAAAGAGATAAAGAGGTTGGAGGAACAAGAGCGAGTAGATACTGAAGAATTAGAAAATAAGAAGAAAGAATAAGAAAACATTAGACTTAAGAAGATTAGAGGTAGTATTGTAAGATCTAGGGCAAGATGGCAAGAAGAAGGTGAAAAGCCGACTAAATATTTTTTTAATTTAGAAAATAGAAATTTTATTTCTAAAATAGTACCAAAAATAGAGAAAGAAACTAATGTCATAATAACACAGCAGGAGGATATTCTTGAGGAGGTACGTTCTTTTTATGAAAAATTGTATGATGACAGTAGTGAAATAGAAGATGTTGATTTTACAGAATTTTTAGATGTATTTGATGTTCCAAAATTAGATAATGATGAAGCTAAAAATTTAGAAGGGTTAATTACTGTAGAAGAAGCAGCAAAAACTTTGAAAAACATGAAAAATAACAAAAGTCCAGGTACAGATGGTTTTACAGTTGAATTTTTCAAATGCTTTTGGAAGCAGCTAGGAGTTTTTATTGTTAGATCAATTAATTTTGGATATGGTAAAGGTTTGCTTTCTGTAACACAGAGACAAGGTCTTATTACTTGTATTCCCAAGGGAGATAAGCCCAGACAGTTCTTGAAAAATTGGCGACCCATAACATTACTCAATATTGTTTACAAAATAGCTTCAGGATGTATAGCAGGTAGAATCAGAACAGTTTTAGATAAGTTAATTTGTGAGGATCAGACAGGTTTTCTTTCAGGTCGCTATATTGGAGTAAATACTAGATTAGTGTACGACATTATGCAATATGCAGAAGAAAGATATATTCCAGGAATGCTATTAATGTTGGATTTTGAGAAAGCTTTTGATTCAGTTTCATGGAAATTTGTTGACATAGTTTTAAATTATTTCAATTTTGGTCATGATATTCGAAACTGGGTCAGATTGTTTCACACTAATGTTACTGCGGCCGTAAATCAGGGGGGCAATCTATCTTCTTTTTTAAATATTAAAAGAGGCTGTCGTCAAGGTGACCCAATAGCTCCATACCTTTTCATACTATGTGTTGAAGTATTAGGCATCAGACTTAGAAATAATAGTAAGATTATAGGTATCAATGTGAATAACTGTCCCATTCTCCTTTCTCAATACGCAGATGACACCTCACTTATATTAGATGGTTCGAAAATGTCTTTAAAAGAATCTATTGTTGAA